>NW_024582320.1:0-29518 GCF_903992535.2 Arvicola amphibius
AGGTAACGAAGCAGGTAAAGGAGGTAAAGAAAGTCAAAGAAGGTAAAGAATAAGGTAAAGAATGTGAAGAGAAAGGTAAAGAACGTAAAGAAGATAAAGAAGAATTCATAGAAGGTAATGAATAAGATAAAGAAGGAGTCACAAAGGTTAAAAAGTCAAAGTAGGTAAAGAAGAAGGTAAAGAAGAAGTCAAAGTAGTTAAGAAAATGTCAAAGAAGGTAAAGAAGTAGGTAAACAAGGTAAGAAAGAAGTCAAAGAAGTAAAGAAAATATCAAAGAAGGTAAAGAGTATGTCAAAGAAAGTACAGAAGCAGTCAAAGAAGGTAAAGAAGGCAAAGAAGAAGGTAAAGAAGGTAAATAAGAAGTCAAAGAACGTAAAGAAGAAGTCAAAGAAGGTAAAAAAGAAGTAAAAGAAGGTAAAGAAGAAGTAAAATGTAGAGAAGAAGGTAAATAGGGTAAAAAAGAAAGTAATGTACAGTAAAGAAAAGGCAAAGAAGTAAAGAAGGATTCAAAGAAGGTAAAGAGAAAGTGAAAGAATGGAAAGAAGAAGTCAAAGAAGTTAAAGAAGAAGTCAAAGAAGGTAAAGAAGAAGGTAAACAAGGTAAGAAAGAAGTCAGAGAAAGTAAAGAAGAAGTCAAAAAAGTAAAGAAAATATCAAAGAAGGTAAAGAAGAAGTAAAAGAATGTAAAGAAGAAGTCAAAGAAGGTAAAGAAGAAGGCAACAGAGGTAAAGAAGAAGGTAAAGAAGTTAAAGAACAATTCAAAGAAAGTAAAGAACAAGTCAAAGAAGGTAAAAAAGAAGTCAAAGAAGGTAAAAAAACAAGGTAAAGAAGAGTAAAAATGAAGTCAAAGAAGGTAAACAAGGTAGAAAAAGGTAAAGAACAGTAAAGAAGAAATCAAAGAGGGTAGAGAAGCAGGTAAAGAAGGTGAAGAGGGTAAATACGAACGTAACTTAGTGAAGAAGACATCAAAGAAGGTAACTTAGAAGATGAAGAACAGAAAAGAAAAAGTAAAAGAAGGTAAAGAAGAAGGTAAAAAAGAAGGTAAACAAGGTAAAAAGGAAGTAAGAGAAGGTAAAGAAGAAGGTAAAGAAGGAAAGAAAAAGTCAAAGAATATGAAAAAGAAGTCAAAGAAAGTAAAGAATAAGTCAAAGAAGGTAAAGAAGTCAAAGAATGTAAAGAAGAAGGTACATTAGAAGTCAAAGAAGGTAAAGAAGAAGACAAAGTAGGTAAAGATGCAGGTAAATAAGGTAAAGAGTAAGTCAAAGAAGGTAAAGAATAAGGTAAAGAATATAAAGAGGAAGGTAAATAAGATAAAGAAGGTAAAGAAGAAGTCATAAAAGCTAATGAATAAGGTAAAGAAGAAGTCAAACTGGTAAAGAAGTCAAAGATGTTAAAGAATAATGTAAACAAGAAGAGAAAGAAGGTAAAGAATAAGTGAAAGAAGGTAAAGGAGAAGTCAAAGAAGGAAGAGAAGAAGTTAAATAAGTTAAAGAAGTAAAAGGAAGTAAAGGAGAAGATAAAGAACAGTAGAGAAGAAGTCAAAGAAGAAAAATAAGAAGCTAAAGAACATAAAGAAGAAGGTAGAGAAGGAAAAGAAGAAGTCGAGGAAGTCAAAGAAGATAAAGAAGAAGGTAAAGAAGGCAAATAAGACGGTAAAGAATGGATACTGCCTCTCTCTTCCTGTCCCTTCCCAGCTTGCACCCAGAATCCCCCACCATCCTCCCGTCTTTGGGGCCACAAAATCCCACAGCTCAGCCTGTTTGGGCGCCGGGGACCTGGAATTGAGTGCACCCAGGCCGGTGGGAGGTCCCCTCCTTCATTAGCCTGCCTGAGGCAAGGTAGGCCCTTTGTCAGCCAGCTGCTTGGCCTGCAAGGGGACCTGACAGTCTGCCAGAGGATCCGTCACTCATTGGGGAGTTATTCTCCCCGGATACTGCCTTTCTCTTCCTGTCCCTTCCCAGCTTGCACCCAGAAACACCCCCCCAACCTCGCCTCATCCTCCCATCTTTGCGGCCACAAAATCCCACAGCTCTGCCTGTTTGGGCACTGGGGAAATGGAATTGAGTGCACCCAGGCCGGTGGGAGGTCCCCTCCTTCATTGGCCTGCCTGCGGCAAGGTAGGCCCTTTGTCAGTGAGCTGCTTGGCCTGCAAGGGGACCGGACACTCTGCCGCAGGATCCATCATTCATTGGGGTGAGTGAATTTAATTCATTGGGGTGAATTGAACTTCTAAAAGAAGACCCAAAGGGGATTATTCAGAGGAACAAATGGGCAGGTGCCAATGCAAGAATTCCTCCAACAATTTGAAAAACAACATGAAAGCACCAGAACCCAGCGAACTTATAACAGGAGGACTTGAACACACTAATCAAGAAGAAGTAGAAAAAATTGACTTTATGAAAGTAATAGAGTCCCTTAAACAGGAGGTGAAAAACTCCCTTAAGGAAATGGACGAGAAGAATAACAAAAAGTTTGAAGAATTGAGTAAATCCATAAATGATATCCTAGGAAACCAAGAAAAAACAATCAAACAGATAATAGTGCAAGACTTGAAAACTGAAATGGAGGCAAGAAGAAAACACAACCCGAGGGTCAGCTGGATTTGGAAAATCTATGCAAATGAACAGAGACTACAGAAATAAGCATAACCAACAGAATACAAGAGATAGAAGAAAGAATCTCAGATTCTGAAGATACCATAGAGAAAATAAATGCACTGATCAAAGAAAACAGCAAATCCAACAAATTCTCATCACAAAACATTCAGGAAATCTGGGACACAATAAAAAGACCAAACCTAAGAATAATAGGTGTAGAAGAAGGAGAAGAAATACAGCTCAATGGTTCAGAAAATATATTTAATAAAATTATAGAAGAAAACTTCCCAACCCTAAAAAAAAGATATTCCTATTAAGGTTCAAGAAGCTTACAGAACACCAAATAGACTGGATCAAAAAAAAAACATCCCCTCGCCATATTATAATCAAAACACAAAACATACAGAATAAAGAAAGAATATTAAGAGCTGCAAAGGAAAATGGTCAAGTAACATATAAAGGTAAACCTATCAGACTAACACCTGACTTCTCTATGGAAACCATGAAAGCCAGAAGGTCCTGGATAGATGTTTTGCAGAAACTAAGAGACCATGGATGCAAGCCCAGATTGCTATACCCTGCCAAGCTTTCATTCAGTATAAATGGAGAAAACAAAATATTCCAGGATAAAAACAAATTTAAACAATACATAGCCACAAATCCAGCCTTACAGAAAGTAATAGAAGGAAATTCACAAACAAAGGAGTCCAGCATTGCCCAAAATAACTCAGACATCTAGCGACGCTTCACCAGCACATCTCAAAGAAAGGAAACACACAATCTCTACTAGCAAATAAAAAATGACAACCGGAGTTAACATCCACTGGTCATTAATATCACTTAATATCAATGGACTCAATTCACCTATAAAAAGGCACAGGCTAAGAGATTGGATAGGAAAACAGGATCCAACATTCTGCTGTTTACAAGAAACACCTCAACCACAAAGACAGACATCTACTCAGAGTAAAGGGTTGGGAAAATGTTTATCAAGCAAATGGACCTAAGAAACAAGCCGGTGTGGCCATACTAATTTCTAACAAAGTTGACTTCAAACTAAAATCAATCAGAAGAGATGGAAAGGGACACTTTATAGTCATTACAGGAAAAATCTATCAGAATGAAGTCTCAATCCTGAATATCTATGCCCCTAATACAAAAGCACCCACTTATATAAAAGAAACATTACTAGAACTCAAGACAGCCATCAAACCAAACACACTGATAGTGGGAGACTTCAACACTCCTCTTTCACCAATGGACAGGTCAATTCGACAGAAACCTAACAGAGAATTAAGAGACTTAATAGAGGTAATGAACCAAATGGACTTAACAGACATCTATAGAACATTCCACCCAAACAGGAAAGAATATACCTTCTTCTCTGCGGCTCATGGAACCTTTTCGAAAATTGACCACATACTCGGTAACAAAGCAAACTTCCACAGTTACAAAAACATATTAGTAACCACCTGCATCTTATCGGATCACCATGGATTAAAATTAGAATTCAACAACAATGCTACCTCCAGAAAGCCTACAAACTCATGGAAACTGAACAGTCAACTACTGAACCACAGCTGGGTCAAGGAAGAAATAAAGAAAGAAATTAAAGTCTTTCTTGAATTTAATGAAAACAAAGACACAACATACTCAAACTTACGGGACACTATGAAAGCAGTGATAAGAGGAAAATTCATAGCACTAAGTGCCCACTTAAAAAAAACGGAGAAAGCACACATTGGAGACTTAACAGCACACCTGAAAGCTTTAGAAAAGAAAGAAGCAGACTCACCTAGGAGGAGTAGAAGACTGGAAATTATCAAACTGAGGGCAGAAATCAACAAAATAGAAACACAGAAAACAATCCAAAGAATCAATGAAAC
The DNA here is from genome assembly GCF_903992535.2 of Arvicola amphibius. Lineage (NCBI taxonomy): Eukaryota > Metazoa > Chordata > Mammalia > Rodentia > Cricetidae > Arvicola > Arvicola amphibius. The sequence continues at coordinate 4,483 of NW_024582320.1, forward strand.
AAAAAGCTGCTTCTTGGAGAAAATCAACAAGATTGACAAACCCCTAGCCAAACTAATCAAACGGCAGAGAGAGAACACACAAATTAATAAGATCAGAAATGAAAAAGGGGACATAACCACAGACACAGAGGAAATTCAGAGAATCATTAGATCTTACTACAAAAGCCTGTTTGCCACAAAATTGGAAAATGTAAAAGAAATGGACACTTTTTTAGATAAGTACCATATACCAAATTTAAACCAGGACCAGGTAAATGCTCTAAATAGTCCTCTTAGTCGCGAAGAATTGGAAACTGTTATCAGAAACCTCCCTACCAAAAAGAGCCCAGGACCAGATGGGTTCAATGCAGAATTCTACCAGAACTTCCAAGAAGACCTAATACCTATACTCCTTAAGGTATTTCATAATATAGAAACAGAACAGTCATTGACAAATTCCTTTTATGAAGCTACAATTACCCTGATACCTAAACCACACAAAGACTTAACCAAGAAAGAGAATTACAGGCCAATCTCACTCATGAACATCGATGCAAAAATTCTCAATAAAATACTGGCAAACAGAATCAAGAACACATTAGAAAAATTATCCACTATGATCAAGTAGGCTTCATCCCAATGATGCAGGGCTGGTTAAACGTACGAAAATCTGTCAATGTAATCCATCATATAAATAAACTGAAGGATAAAACCATATGATCATCTCATTAGATGCAGAAAAAGCATTTGACAAAATTCAGCACCCCTTTATGATAAAGGTCTTGGAGAGATTAGGGATACAGGGGTCATTCCTAAATATAATAAAGGCTATTTACAGCAAGCCGACAGCTAACATCAAATTAAATGGAGAGAAAATCAAGGCCATCCCACTAAATTCAGGAACGCGACAAGGCTGTCCACTCTCTCCTTATCTCTTCAATATAGTGCTTGAAGTTCTAGCGATAGCAGTAAGGCAAAACAAGGGGATCAAGGAGATTCGAATTGGAAAGGAAGACGTTAAACTTTCGTTATTTGCAGATGATATGATAGTGTACATAAGCGACCCGAAAAACTCCACCAAAGAACTCCTACAGCTGATAAACTCCTTTAGTATTGTGTCAGGTTACAAGATCAACTCCAAAAAATCAGTCGCCCTCCTATATACAAAGGATAAGGAAGCAGAGAAAGAAATCAGAGAAGCTTCACCTTTCACGATAGCCACAAATAGCATAAAATATCTTGGGGTAACTCTAACCAAGGAAGTGAAAGACCTATTTGACAAGAACTTTAAGTCTTTGAAGAAAGAAATTGAAGAGGATACCAGAAAATGGAAGGATCTCCCTTGCTCTTGGATTGGGAGGATCAACATAGTAAAAATGGCAATACTACCAAAGGCAATCTATAGATTTAATGCAATCCCCTTAAAGATCCCATCAAAATTCTTCACAGATCTTGAGAGGACAATAATCAACTTTACATGGAAGAACAAGAAACCCAGGATAGCCAAAACAATCTTATACAATAAAGGAACTTTTGGAGGCATTACCATCCCTGACTTCAAACTCTGTTACAGAGCTACAGTATTAAAAACAGCTTGGTATTGGCATAAAAATAGAGAAGTCGACCAATGGAATCGAATAGAAGACCCAAATCTTAACCCACAAACCTATGAACACCTGATTTTTGATAAAGGAGCTAAAAGCACACAATGGAAGAAAGAAAGCATCTTCAACAAATGGTGCTGGCATAACTGGATGTCAACCTGTAGAAGAATGAAAGTAGATCCATGTCTATCACCATGCACAAAACTCAAGTCCAAATGGATTAAAGACCTCAATACCAATCTGAACACACTGAACCTGTTAGAGGAGAAAGTGGGAAGTACTCTACAACATTTGGGCACAGGAGACCGCTTCCTACGTATAGCCCCAGCAGCACAGTCATTAAGGGCAACATTGAATAAATGGGACCTCCTGAAGCTGAGCAGCTTCTGTAAAGCAAAGGACACTGTCCCTAAGACAAAAAGGCAGCCTACTGACTGGGAAAAGATCTTCACCAACCCCGCAACAGACAAAGGTCTGATCTCCAAAATATATAAGGAACTCAAGAGACTAGACTTTAAAATGCTAATGAACCCAATTAAAAAATGGGGCACTGAACTGAACAGAGAATTCTCAACAGAAGAAGTTCGAATGGCCAAAAGACACTCAAGGGCATGCTCAACCTCCTTAGCAATCAGGGAAATGCAAATCAAAACAACGTTGAGACACCATCTTACACCTGTCAAAATGGCTAAAATCAAAAACACCAATGATAGCCTTTGCTGGAGAGGATGTGGAGTAAGGGGTACACTCATCCATTGCTGGTGGGAATGCAAACTTGGGCAACTGCTTTGGAAAGCAGTGTGGAGGTTTCTCAGGAAATTTGGGATCCACCTACCCCAGGACCCAGCAATCCCACTCTAGGGAATTTACCCAAGAGATGCCCAATCATATTACAAAAGCATCTGTTCAACTATGTTTATAGCAGCATTATTTGTAATAGCCAGAACCTGGAAACAACCTAGATGCCCTTCAGTGGAAGAATGGATGAAGAAAGTGTGGAATATATACATATTAGAGTACTACTCAGCGGTAAAAAACAATGACATCTTGAATTTTGCATGCAAATGGAGGGAAATAGAAAACACCATCCTGAGTGAGGTAACCCAGGTCCAAAAAGATGAACATGGGATGTACTCACTCATAATTGGGTTCTAGCCATAAATAAAGGACATCGAGCCTATAATTCATAAAAAATCCTAGAGAAGCTATATAAGAAGGTGAACCCAAAGAAAAACATATAGTTATCCTCCTGGATACTGGAAGTAGACAAGATTGCCGGACAAAAAATGGGAACATAGGGGTGTGGTTGGATGGGGTTAGGGGGAATGGGGGATGGGGCAAGAAAAGTGTGAAGTGGAGGATGGGAAGAGCTTGGGGGAATAAGATGGTTGGGATATAGGAAGGGTGAATATAGGAACAAGGAATTATATATCTTACTTAAGGGAGCCATTCTAGGGTTGGCAGAGACTTGACTCTAGAGGGGTTCCCAGGTGTACAGGAAGACGCCCCCAGCTAGGTCCTTGGGCAGCTGAGGAGAGGGAGCCAGAAATGTCCAGATCCTATTGCCATACTCATGGATATCTTGCATATCACCATAGAACCTTCACCTGGCATTGGATGGAGAAAATGACAGAGCCCCACATAGGAGCACCAGACTGAGCTCCCAAGGTCCCGATGAGGAGCAAAAGGAGGGAGACAATGAGCAAGGAAGTCAGGACCATGAGGAGTGTGTTTACCCATTAAGACGTTGGGACAGATATAACGGAAGACCACCAAGTCCAGTTGGAATGGGACTGATGGAACAGGGGACCAAACCGGACTCTCTGAATGTGGCTGACGGTGGAGGAGGACTGAGAAACCAAGGACAACGGCAATGAACGTGAAATCTACAGCATGGAAGGGCTCACTGTGAGCCTTGTCAGTTTGGTTGCTCACCTTCCTGGACTTAGGGGGAGTTGGGGGGACCTTGGACTTAACATAGTGAAGGGAACCCTGATGGCTCTTTATCTTGGAGAAGGGTGGAGTAGGGGTATGAGTGGAAGGGAGGGGAGGGAAGAGGGAGGAGGAAGGAAGGAGATGAAAATCTTTAATAAAAAATGAGGGAAAAAAAGACGGTAAAGAATGTAAAGAAGAAAATAAAGAAGGCAATTAAAAAGTAAAAGAAGGTAAAGAAGGTTAAGAAGAACTCAAAAAAAGGTAAAGAAGAAGTCAAAGAAGGTAAAGAAGAAGACAAAGAAGGTAAAAAAGAGGTAAACAGCAGTAAAGACGAAGTCAAAGAAGGTAGATAAGAAGGTAAATAAGGTAAAAAAGAAAGTAAAGTAAAGAAGCATTCAAAGAAGGTAAATAAGAAGGCAAAGAAGGTAAAGCAGAAGAGAAAGCAGAAGGTAAAGAAGTCGAAGAAGGTAAAGAAGAAGGTAAAGAAGTTAAAAAAGAACAAAATGGTAAAGAAGATGTCAGAGAAGGCATTGAATGAGGTAAAGAAGGTAAAGAAGAAGTCAAAGAGGGTAAAGAAGAAGGCAAAGAAGGTAAAGAAGAAGGCAAAGAAGGTAAAGAAGAAGTCAAAGAAGGTAAAGAAGAAGGTAAAGAAAGTAGAGTAGCAGGTAGAGAAGGTAAAGAGAAAGTTAATCGGTAAAGAAGAAGTCACAGAAGCTAAAGAAAGAGGTAAAGAAGAAGGAAAAGAAGGTAAAGAACAAGTCAAAGAAGGTAAAGAAGAAGTCAAAGAAGGTAAAAAAGAAGTCAAAGAAGGTAAAAAAAATAAGGTAAAGAACAGTAAAAATGAAGTCAAAGAAGGTAGAGAAGAAGGTAAAAAGGTTAAAAAGAAGGTAAAGAACAGTAAAGAAGTCAAAGAAGGTAAAGAAGGAGGTAAAGAAGGTAAAGAAGAATGTAGAGAAGGTAAAGAAGACATCAAAGAAGGTAAAGTAGAAGTCAAAGAAGGTAATGAAGAAATCAAAGAAGTAAAGAAGAAGACAAAGAAGGTAAAAAGAGGTAAAGAACAGTAAACAAGAAGTCAAAGAAGGTAGAGAAGAGGTATATATGGTAAAAAGGAAGGTAAGGTGCAGTAAAGAAGATGTCAAAGAAGGTAAAGAAGAAGGTACAGAAGGTAGACGGTAAAGAAGAAGGTAAGAAGGTAAAGAAGAATCATAGAAGGTAAAGAAGAAGATAAAAACAGTAAAGAAAAAGTAAAAGAATATAAAGAAGAAGGTAAAAAAGAAGGTAAAGAAGAAGTAAAGAAGGTAAAGAAAAAGGTAAAGAAGGTAAAGAAGAAGTCAAAGAAGTTAAAGTAGAAGACAAAGTAGGTAAAGAAGTCAAAATAGGTAAAAAAAGAAGTCAATGAATGTAAAGAAGAAGTCAATGAAGGTAGAGATGAAGGTAAAAATGGTAAAGTAGAAGGTAAAGCAGGTAACAAGGAAGTCAAAGAAGGTAAAGGACAAGTCAAAGAAAATAAAGAAGCAGTCAAAGAAGGTAAAGAAGAAGGCAAAGAAGGTAAAGAAGAAGGTAAAGAAGAAGTCAAAGAAGGTAAATGAGGTAAAGAATAATGTAAAAAGATAAAGAAGAAGTCAAAGTCGGTAAAGTAGGATGTAAAGAAGGTAAAAAAAAGAAGTCAAAGAAGGTAAAGAAGAAGTCAAAGAATGGAATGAAAAAGTCACAGATGTTAAATAAGAAGTCAAAGACGATAAAGAAGAAGGTAAAGAAGGTAAAGAATGAGGTAAAAAGTAAAAGAAGAAGGCATTGAAGGTAAAGAAGGAGGTAAAGAAGGTAAAAAGAAGACAAAGAATTTAAAGAAGTGAAAATAGTAAAGAAGGTGTTAAAGAAGGTAAAGAAGAAGTTAAAGAAGGTTAAGAAGAAGGTAAAGAAGGTAAAGAATGAGGTCAAAAGTTAAAGAAGTCAAAGAACGTAAAGAATAAGTCAAAAATAAAGAAAATATCAAAGAAGGTAAAGAAGAAGTCAAAGAAGGTAAAGAAGCAATCAAAGAAGGAAAAGAAGGAGGTAAAGAAGTTAAAAAAAGAACGTAAAATGGTAAAGAAGAAGTCAAAGAAGGCAAATTGAAGGCGAAGACCTTAAAGAAGAATGTAAAGAAGACGGTAAAGAAGGTAAAGAAGTGAAGGAAGGTAAAGAAGTCAAAGAAGGTAAAGAAGAATGTAAAGAGGATAAAGAACAAGTTAAAGAAGGTATAGAAGAAATCAAGAAAGAAAAAGAAGAAGGTAAAGAAATTAAAGAAAAAGGTAAACAGTGTGTAAAAGAGAAAGAAGGTAAAGAAGAAGTGAAAGAAGGTAAAGAAGTAGGTAAAAAAGGTAAAGAAGAAGGTAAATAAGGTTAAAACAAGGTAAATAGGGTAAAAAGAATGTAAAGAAGAAGTCAAAGAAGGGAAAGAAGGGAAAGAAGGTGAAGAAGAAGGTAAAGAAGGTAAAAAGAATTTAAAGAAGGTAAAGAAGAAGTCCAAAAAGGGAAAGAAGAAGGTAAAGAAGGTTAAAAAGAAGGTACAGATGGTAAAGAAGAAGTTAAAGAAAAAGGTAAACAGTGTAAAGAAGAAGATAAAGAAGGTAAAGAAAAAGTGAAAGAATGTTAAGAAGAAGGTAAAGAAGAAGGTAAAGAAGGTAAAAACAAGGTAAAAAAGGTAAAAAGAATGTAAAGAAAGTAAAACAAGTAGGGAAAGAAGAAGTTAAAGAAGGTAAAGAAGAAGGTAAAGAAGGTAAAAAGAATTTAAAGAAGGTAAAAAGAAGTCCAAGAAGGGAAAAAGAAGGTAAAGAATGTAAAGGAGAAATCAAAGAAGGTAAAGAGGAAGGTAAAAAAAGGTAAAGAAGATGGTAAAGTAGGTAAAGAAGAAGTTAAAGAAGGTAAAGAAGGTAAAGAAGGTAAAGAATTTAAAAAAGAAGGAAAAGAATGTAAAGAAGAAATAAAAGAATGTAAAGAAGAATCAAAGAATGTAAAGAAAAAGGAAAAGAATATGGTAAAAAAGAAGGTAAAGAAGTTAAACATGAAGGTGAAGAAGTTAAAGAAGATGGTAAAGAAGAACTCAAAGAAGGTAAAGAAGAAGGTAAAGAACATAAAGAAGTCAGAGAAGATAAAGAAGAAGGTAAAGAAGGTAATGGAGAAGTCCAAGAAGGTAAAGAAGAAGGTAAAGAAGGTAAAAACAAGGTTAAAAAGGTGAAAAGAATGTAAAGAAAGTAAAAAAGTCCAAAAAGGGAAAGAAGAAGGTAAAGAAGAAGGTAAAAATGAAAAATAGAAGTCAAAGAAGGTAAAGAAGAAGGTGAAGACCGTAATGAAAAAGTCAAAGACGGTAAAGAAGATGGCAAAAAAGGAGTCAAATAGGTAAAGAATGTCAAGAAGGCAAAGAAGAAGTCAAAGAGGGTAAAGAAGAAGATCAAGAACAGTAAAGAAGAAGGTAAAGAACGTAAAAAAGAAGTCAAAAAAGGTAAAGAAGAAGGTAAATAAGGTAAAAACAAGGTAAAAAAGGAAAAAAGAATGTAAAGAAAGTAAAGAAGACAAAGGGCCTACCTTGCTGCAGGCAGCAGGCTAATGAAGGAGGGGACCTCCCACTGGCCTGGGTGCACTCAATTCCAGGTCCCCGGTGCCCAAACAGGCTGAGCTGTGGGATTTTGTGTCCCCAAAGACGGGAGGATGAGGCGGGGTAGGGGGTTCTGGGTGCAAGCTGGGAATGGACAGGAAGAGAGAGGCAGTATCGGGGAGAATAACCCCTGCAGGAAGAGTAGGAAGTGTGCAAGTGGTGGGGAGTGTTGAGGAATGTCGGTGGTCCCTCTCCAGGGAGCTGCCTTGGTTCAGGCACTGAGTCCTCACTCACCCCAATGAATGATGGATCCTCTGGCAGACTGTCAGGTCTCCTTGCAGGCCAAGTAGCTCGCTGACAAAGGGCCTACCTTGATACAGGCAGACTAATGAAGGAGGGGACCTCCCACTGGCCAGGGTGCACTCAATTCCAGGTCCCCGGCGCCCAATGAGGCTGAACTGTGGGATTTTGTGGCCCCAAAGACGGGAGGATGAGGCGGGGTAGGGGGTTCTGGGTGCAAGCTGGGAAGGGACAGTAAGAGAGAGGAAGTATCCAGGGAGAATAACCACTGCAGAAAGAGCAGAAAGTCTTTACCTTCTTCTTTACCTTCTTTACCTGCTTCTTTTCCTTCTTTGATTTCTTTACCTTCTTTGACCTGTTCTTTACCTTCTTTATCTTCTTTTTTACCTTCTTTACTTTCTACCTTACGTTCTTTGATTTCTTCTTTACGTTCTTTACCTTCTTCTTTATGTTCTTTACCTTCTTCTTTACCTTCTTGGACTTCTTCCTTTCCTTCCTTACCTTCTTTTTACCTAGTTTACCTTCTTCTTTACCTCTTTACCTTCTTCTTTACTTTTTACCTTCTTTAACTTCTTTGACTTCTTCTTTATGTTCATTACCTTCTTCTTTACCTTCTTTGACTTCTTCTTTACCTTCATTACCAACTTTTTACGTTCTTTACCTTCTTCTTTACCTTCTTTAACTTCTTCTTTAACTACTACACATTCTTCTTTACATTATTTACCTTCTTTTCCTTCTTTGACTTCTTCTTTACTTTCTTTACCTTCTTCTTTACCTTCTTTGATTCTTCTTTACCTTCTTTGCCTTCTTTACCTTCTTATTACCTTCTTTAACTTCTTCTTTACCTACTACACCTTTTTCTTTACCTTCTTTACCTTCTTCTTTACCTTCTTTACTTTCTTCTTTACCTTCTTTAACTTCTTTACCCTCTTTACCTTCTTCTTTACCTTCGTCGACTTCTTCTATACTTTCTTTAACTTCTTTCCTTTCTTTACCTTCTACTTTACTTTCTTTGACTTCTTTAAATTTTTTACCTTATGCTTTACATTATTTCCTTTCTTCTTTACCTTCTTTGATTTCTTTAACTTCATTGACCTGTTCTTTAACTTCTTTACCTTCTTTTTTACCTTCTTTACCTTCTAAATTACATTTTTGAATTCTTCTTTAAATTCTTTACATTCTTTTCCTTCTTTACCTTCTTCTTTAGCTTCTCTGACTTCTTCTTTACTTTCTTTACTTCCTCTTTACCTTCCTTCTTTACCTTCTTCTTTAAATTCTTTGACTTCATCTTTCCTTTCTTTCCCTTCTTTTCCTTCTTTGACTTCTTCTTTACAATATTTACCTTCTTTTTACATTCTTTACCATCTTCTTACCTTCTTTTCCTTCTTCTTTACCTTCTTTACCTTCTTCTTTAACTTCTTTACCTTCTTCTTTACCTCCCTTGACTTCTTCTATACCTTCTTTAACTTGTTCTTTACCTTCTTTACCTTCTTCTTTAAATTCTTTGACTTCTTTACCTTCTTTCCTTTCTTCTTGTCCTTCTTTGACTTCTTCTTTACCATCTGTCACTTTTTCTTACCTTCTTTCCTTTCTTCTTTACCTTCCTTGACTTCTTCTATACCTTCTTTATTTCCTTCTTTACCTTCTTTTACTTCTTTATGTTCTTTACCTTCTTCTTTACATTCTATACCTTCTTTTTACATTCTTTACCTATTTCTTAACCTTCTTTACCTTCTTTTCCTTCTTCTTTTTCTTTACGTTCTTCTTTACCTTCCTTGACTTCTTCTATACCTCTTTGACTTGTTCTTTCACTTCTTTACTTTCTTCTTTACCTTCTTTACCTTCTTCTTTACTGTTCTTTACCTTCTTCTTTACCTTTCTTTACTTCTTCTATACCTTCTTTAACTTGTTCTTACCTTCTTTAACTTCTTCTTTACGTTCTTTGATTTCTTTACCAACATTCACTTCTTCTTAAATTCTTTACCTTCTTCTTTACCTTCCTTGATTTCTTCTATACTTTCTTCATCTCCTTCTTTACCTTCTTTGACTTCTTCATTATTTTCTTTACCTTCTTCTTTATTGTTCTTTATCTTCTTTTTACCTTTTGAATTCTTCTTTACCTTATTTACCTTCTGCTTTACCTTCTTTATCTTCTTTGACTTTTACTTTACCTTCTTCTTTACCTTCTTTGACGTCTTTAACAATTGACTTCTTCTTTACCTTCTTTACCTTCTTTATGCCTTCTTTACCTTCTTTATTTTATTCTTTACCTTCTCTAACTTCTTCTTTACGTTCTTTACCTTCTTTACCTTCTAACATTCTTCTTTACCTTCTTCTTTACCTTCTTAATTTCTTCTTTACCTACTTTACCTTCTTCTTTCCCTTCTTTTTACCTTCTTTACCTTCTTTACCTTCTTCTTTATTTCTTTACCTTCTTTGATTCTTCTTTGCCTTCTTTTTCTTCTACTTTTCCTTCTTTACCTTCTTCTTTACCTTCTTTACCTTCTTCTTTAACTTCTTTACCATTTTCTTTACCTTATTGCCTTCTTCTGTACCTTCTTTAACTTCTTCTTTACATTCTTTACCTTCTTCTTTACCTTCTTTGACTTCTTTACCTTCTTTCACTTCTTCTATACCTTATTGACCTTCTACTTTACCTTCTTTGACTTCTTCTTTACCTTCTTCTTTACCGTCTTTTACCTTTTCTTTCCTGTTCTTTATCTTCTTCTTTACCTTCTTTGACTTCTATTTTCTTTCTTTACCTTCTTTTTTACCTTCTTTACCATATTTTTTACCTTCTTTACCTTCTTCTTTACATCCTTAACCTTCTTCTTTACCTTCTTAACCTTCTTCTTTACCTTCGTTGACTTCTTCTATAACTTCCTTAAGTTCTTCTTTCGCTTCTTTACCTTCTTTGACTTCTTTACCTTCTTTAACTTCTTCTTTACCTACTTTACCTTTTTCTTTACCTTCTTTACCTTATTCTTTACCTTCTTTTGCTTCTTCTTTAACTTTTATACCTTCTTTTTTACCATCTTTGACTTCTTTTTTACCTTTTATTCCTTCTTTACATTCGTCATGTGCTTCTTTACCTTCTTTACATTCTTTTTACCTTTTATAATTTCTTCTTTTCCTTCTTTACCTTCTTTTCTGTTATTTATTTTCTTCTTACGTTCTTTGCCTTCTTCTGTACCTTCTTTAGCTTTCTTTATGTTCATTGCCTTCTTTACTGTTCTTTATCTTCTTTACCATCTTTGACTTCATCTTTAGCTACTTTATCATCTTCTTTAACTTCTTTGACTTCTTTACGTTCTTTACATTCGTCTTTACCTTCTTTGAGTTCTTTACCTTCTTTCACTTCTTCTTTACCTTCCTTGACTTCTTCTATACCTTCTTTATCTCCTTCTTTACCTTCTTTGACATCTGCTTTAAGTTCTTTACCTTCTTCTTTACTGTTCTTTATATTCTTCTTTACCTTCTTTGTCTTTTTCTTTACCTTCTTTATCTAATTCTTTACCTTCTTTACCTCTTCTTTACCTTCTTCTTTACCTTCTTTACTTTCTTTACTGTCTTTATATTTCTCTACATTCTTTACCTTCTTCTTTACCTTCTTTGACTTCTTTACATTTCTATACCTTCTTCTTTACATTCTTTATTTTCTTCTTTACCTTCTTTGTTTTCTTTACCTTCTTTGACCTGTTCTTTAACTTCTTTACCTTCTTTTTAAAATTCTTTACCTTTTACATTACATTCTTTGACTTCTTCTGTAACTTCTTTACATTCTTTTCCTTGTTTACCTTCTTCTTTAATTTCTTTACCATCTTCTTTTCCTTCTTTACCTTCTTCTTTAACTTCTTTACCTTCTTCTTTGCCTTCCTCGACTTCTTCTAAACCTTCTATAACTTGTTCTTTACCTTCTTTACCTTCTTCTTTACTGTTCTTTACCTTCTTCTTTACCTTCCTTGACTTCTTTAAACGTTCTTTAAGTTGTTCTTTACCTTTGTTACCTTCTTCTTTACGTTCTTTGCCTTCTTTACCATCTTTCACTTCTTCTTACCTTCTTCTCCTTCTTCTTTACCTTCCTTGACTTCTTCTATACCTTCTTTATCTCCTTCTTTACCTTCTTTGAATTCTTCTTTATGTTTTTTACCTTCTTCTTTACTGTTCTTTATCTTCTGCTTTACCTTCTTTGCCTTCTTCTTTACCTTTTTCTTTACTTTCTTTACCTTTTCACATTCTTCTTTAACTTCCTTACCTGCTTCTTTTCGTTCTTTGACTTCTTTACTTTTCTTTCCCTTCTTCTTTCCATTGTTTCCGTTCTTCTTTATTTTCTTTGTCTTCTTTACCTCTTTGACCTGTTCTTTTTTTTATTTTTTGTAACTTCTTTACCTTCTACATTACTTTCTTTAATTTTTTCTTTAACTTCTTTACATTCTTTTCCTTCTTTAACTTCTTCTATACCTTCTTGACTTCTTCTTTATGTCTTTACCTTCTTCTTTACCTTCTTGGACTTCTTTACCTTCTTTTTACCTTCTTTACGTTCTACTTTACATTATTTACCTCCTTCTTTCCCTACTTTAGCTTCTTCTTTACCTTCTTTGACTTTCTTTTTTTTGGGGGGGGGTATATTTGTTTTCCTTTTTTATGACTTCCAATTTTATTTTAAAGAAAAAATGTAAGTATATGTAAATTTGAAACATTTTTTGTACATTTGAGTTTTTCTCAATTTAGTTTGATGTTGGCTGTCATCTTGCTGTATATTGCATTTTTTATGTTTAGATATGTTCCTTGTATCCCTGGTCTCTCCAAGATCTTTATCATGAAGGGGTCTTAGATTTTGTAGAATGCTTTTTCAGCATCTAATGAGATGACCGTATTGTTTCTTTCTTATAGTTTATTTATATGGTAGATGACATTGATGAATTTTTTTTCATGGTTTATTTTTATATATTTAAAAATTTCCATCTCCTCCCCTCCTCCTCCCCCTTCCCTCCCTTCCTTCTCCCACTTCCCTCCCCTCCCCTCCACCCATACCTCCCCTCCCTCCCTCTCAAGGCCAAGGAGCCATCAGGGTTCCCCACTCTATGCTAAGACCAAGGTCCTCCCAACTCCCCCCAGTCCAGGAAGGTGATCGACCAAGCTGAGAAGGCTCCCACAGAGCCCGTCCAAGCAGAAGAATCAGAGCCCAGCGCCATTGTCCTTTGCTTCTCAGTCAGCACCCACTGTTGGCCACACTCAGAGAGACGGGTTTGGTCGCATGATCCATCAGTCCCATTCCAACTGGAGTTGGTGATCTCCCATTAGTTCTGTCCCACCGTCTCCATGAGTGAATGCACCCCTCACGTTCCTGACTTTCTTTCTCATGTTCTCTCTCCTTCTGCTCCTCATCAGAACCTTGGGAGCTCAGTCCAGTGCTCCAATGTGGGGCTCAGTCATTTTCTTCATCTATCGCCAGGTGGAGGTTTCCTCACGGTCCTGACTTTCTTTCTCATGTTCTCTCTCCTTCTGCCTCTCATCAGGACCTTGGGAGCTCAGTCCGGTGCTCCAATGTGGGGCTCTGTCATTTTCTTCATCTATCGCCAGGTGGAGGTTCTATGGTGATATGCAAGAAATTCATCAGTATGGCTATAGGAACTGGCCATTTCAGGCTCCCTCTCCTCAGCTGCCCAAGGAACTAACTAGGGGGCGTTTCCCTGAAAACCTGGGAACCCCTCTAGGGTCAAGTCTCTTGACAAACCTCAGGTGGCTCCCTAAATTAAGATATATGCTTCCCTGCTCCCATATCCACCCTTCCTGTATCCCAAGCATCCCATTCCTCCGAGCTCCCACCATTCTCCCCTTCACACTTTTCTCTCCCCATCTTCCCTTGGCCCAGTCTCGCCCAACCCTCAAGTTCCCAATTTTTGCCTGGCGATCGTGTCTACTTCCAATATCCAGGAGGATTACTATATCTTCTTTTGGGAGTTCACCTTCTTATTATCTTCTCAAGGATCCCAAATTTATAGGCTCGATGTCCTTTAATTATGGCTAGAAACCGATTATGAGTGAGTACATCCCATGTTCATCTTTTTGGGTCTGGGTTACCTCACTCAGAATAGTGTTTTCTCTTTCCATCCATTTGCATGCAAAATTCAAGATGTCATTGTTTTTTTACCATTGAGTAGTATTCTAGCATGTATATATTCCACAGTTTCTTCATCCATTCTTCCACTGAAGGGCATCTAGGTTGTTTCCAGGATCTGGCTATTACAAATAATGCTGCTATGAACATAGATGAGCAAATGCTTTTGTAGTATGATTGGGCATCTCTTGGGTAGATTCCCAATAGTGGAATTGCTGGGTCCTAGGGTAGGTTGATCCCGAATTTCCTGAGAAACCGCCAAACAGCTTTCCAAAGTCGTTGCACAAGTGTGCAATGGATGAGTGTACCCCTTTCCCCACAACCGCTCCAGCAAAGGTTATTATTGGTGTTTTGGATTTTAGCCAATCTGACAGGTGTAAGGTGATATCTCAAAGTTGTTTTGATTTGCATTTCTCTGATAGCTAGGGAGGTTGAGCATGACCTTAAGTGTCTTTTGGCCATTTGAACTTCTTCTGTTGAGAATTCTCTGTTCAGTTCAGTGCCCCATATTTTAATTGGGTTAATTGGCATTTTACCGTATAGTCTCTTGAGTTCCTTATATATTTTGGAGTTCAGACCTTTGTCTGTTGCGGGATTGGTGAAGATCTTTTCCCAGTCAGTAGGCTGCTTTTGTGTCTTAGTGACAGTGTCCTTTGCTTTACAGAAGCTGCTCAGCTTCAGGAGGTCCCATTTATTCAATGTTGCCTTTAATGTCTGTGCAGCTGGGGTTATGCGTAGGAAACTGTTCCCTGTGCCCATTTGTTGTAGAGTACTTCCCACTTTCTCCTCTATCAAGCTCAATGTGTTCAGATTAATATTGAGGTCTTTAATCCATTTGGACTTGAGTTTTGTGCATGGTGATAGATATGGATCTACTTTCATTCTTCTACAGATTGACATCCAGTTATGCCAGCACCATTTCTTGAAGATGCCCTCTTTCTTCCATTGTGTACTTTTGGCTCCTTTATCAAAAATCAGGTGTTCGTAGGTTTGTGGTTTAAGATCCGGGTCTTCTATACGATTCCATTGGTCAACTTCTCTGTTTTTATGCCAATACCAAGCTGTTTTCAATACTGTAGCTCTGTAATAGAGTTTGAAGTCAGGGATGGTAATGCCTCCAGAAGTACCTTTATTGTATAAGATTTTTTTGGCTATCCTGGGTTTCTTGATTTTCCATATAAAGTTGATTACTGTCCTCTCAATCTCTGTGAAGAATTTTAATGGGACCTTGATTGGGATTGTATTGAATTTTTAGATTGCTTTTGGTAGAATTGCCATTTTTACTATGTTGATCCTCCCAATCCACGAGCAGGGGACATCCTTCCATTTTCTGGTATCCTCTTCAATTTCTTTCTTTAAAGACTTAAAGTTCTTGTCAAATAAATCCTTCACTTCCTTGGTTAGAGATACTCCCAGATATCTTATGCTATCTGTGGCTATTGTGAAAGGTGATACTTCTCTGATTTCCCTCTCTGCTTCCTTATCCTTTGTGTATAGGAGGGCAACTGATTTTTTGCAGTTGATCTTGTAACCTGCCACCTTACTGAAGGAGTTTATCAGCTGTAGGAGTTCTTTGGTGGAGTTTTTGGGGTCGCTTATGTACACTATCATATCATCAGCAAATAATGAAAGTTTAACTTCTTCCTTTCCAAATTGAATCCCCTTGATTCCCTTATGTTGTCTTATTGCTTTTGCTAGAACTTCAAGCACTATATTGAAGAGATAAGGAGAGAGTGGTCAGCCTTGTCGTGTTCCTGAATTTAGTGGGATAGAATTGATTTTCTCTCCGTTTAATTTGATATTAGCTAGTGAGATGACCATATGGTTTTTCCTTCAGTTTATTTATATGATGGATTACATTGATAGATTTTCTTCTGTTGAACCAGCCCTGCATCTCTGGGATGAAGCCTACTTGATCGTAATGGATAATTTTTCTAATGTGTTCTTGGATTCTGTTTGCCAGTATTTTATTGAGAATTTTTGCGTCAATGTTCATGCGTGACATTGGCCTGTAATTCTCTTTCTTGGTTGAGTCTTTGTGTGGTTTAGGTATCAGGGTAACTGTAGCTTCATAGAAGGAATTTGGCAGTGACTCTTGTGTTTTTATAATATGAAATACCTTAAGGAGTATAGGTATTAGATGTTCTTGGAAGTTCTGGTAGAATTCTGCATTGAAATCATCAGATCCTGGGCTTTTATTTTTTTGGTAAGGAGGTTTCTGATAACAGTTTCTAATTCTTCGTGACTAACAGGACGATTTAGAGCATTTACCTGGTCCTGGTTTAACTTTGGTACATGGTACTTATCTAAAAAAGTGTCCATTTCTTTTACATTTTCCAATTTTGTGTCATACAGGCTTTTGTAGTAAGATCTAATGATTCTCTGAATTTCCTCTGTGTCTGTGGTTATGTCCCCCGTTTCTTTTCTGATCTTATTAATTTGTGTGTTCTCCCTCTGCCATTTGATTAGTTTGGCTAAGGGTTTGTCAATCTTGTTGATTTTCTCCAAGAACCAGCTTCTTGTTTCACTGATTCTTTGGATTGTTTTCTGTGTTTCTATTTTGTTGATTTCTGCCCTCGGTTTGATTATTTCCAGTCTTCTACTTCTTCTAGGTGAGTCTGCTTCGTTTTTTCCATAGCTTTCAGGTGTGCTGTTAAGTCACCAATGAGTTCTTTCTCCGTTTTCTTTAAGTGGGCACTTAGTGCTATGAACTTTCCTCTTAGCACTGCTTTCATTGTGTCCCTTAGGTTTGAGTATGTTGTGTCTTTGTTTTCATTAAATTCAAGAAAGAATTTAATTTCTTTCTTTATTTCTTCCTTGACAGAGCTGTGGTTCAGTAGTTGACTGTTCAGTTTCCATGAGTTTGTAGGCTTTCTGGGGGTGCATTGTTGTTGAATTCTAATTTTAATCCATGGTGATCTGAAAAGATGCAAGTGGTTACTAATATTTTTTTGTAACTGTGTAAGTTTGCTTTGTTACCAAGTATATGGTCACTTTTCGAAAAGGTTCCATGAGCCGCAGAGAAGAAGGTATATTCTATCCTGTTTGCATGAAATGTTCTATAGATGTCTGTTAAGTCCATTTGGTTCATTACCTCCATTAAGTCTTTCAATTCTCTGTTAGGTTTCTATCTGATTGACCTGTCCATTGGTGAGAGAGGAGTGTTGAAGTCTCCAACTATTAGTGTGTGTGGTTTGATGGCTGCCTTGAGTTCTAGAAGTGTTTCTTTTACATAAGTGGGAGCTTTTATATTAGGGGCATAGATATTCAGGATTGAGACTTCATTCTGATGGATTTTTCTTCTTATGTGTATAAAGTGTCCCTTTCCATCTCTTCTGATTGATTTTAGTTTGAAGTCAACTTTGTTGGAAATTAGTATGGCCACACTGGCTTGTTTCTTAGGTCCATTTGCTTGATAAACCTTTTCCCAACACTTTACTCTGAGTAGGTGTCTCTCTTTGTGGTTGAGGTATGTTTCTTGTAAACAGCAGAAAACAGATCCTGTTTTCGTATACAATCTCTTAGCCTGTGCCTTTTCATAGATGAATTGAGTCCATTGATATTTAGTGATATTAATGACCAGTGGTTGTTAACTCTGGTTATTTTTTTTTTGTAGTAGAGTGTGTGTGTTTCCCTTCTTCTGGTTGTGCTTGTGAAGGGTCGGTAGATGCCTGAGTTATTGTGGGCGTTGTTGGACTCCTTGGTTTGTGATTTTCCTTCTATTACTTTCTGCAAGGCTTTATTGGGTAAATGCACTCCTCACGGTCCTGGCTTCCTTGCTCATGATCTCCCTCCTTTTGCTCCTTATCGGGACCTTGTGATCTCAGTCTGGTGCTCCTATGTGGGGCTCTGCCATTTTCTCCATCCAATGCCAGGTGAAGGTTCTATGGTGATATGCAAGATATGAGTATGGCAATAGGATCTGTACATTTCTGGCACCCTATCCTCAGCTGCCCGAGGACCTAGCTGGGGGCGTCTTCCTGGACACCTGGGAACACCTCTAGTGTCAAGTCTCTGCCAACCCTAGAATGGCTCCCTTAATTAAGATATATAATTCCTTGTTCCCATATCCACTTTTCCTATATCCCAAGCATCCTATTTCCCCAAGCTCTTCCCATCCTCCACTTCACACTTTTCTCTCCCCATCCCCCCAACCCCATCCCACCGCACCCCCATGTTCCAAGTTTTTATCCGGCAATCTTGTCTACTTTCAGCATCTAGGAGGATAACTATATGTTTTTCTTTGGGTTCACTTTCTTATATAGCTTCTCTAGGATTTTTTATGAATTATAAGCTCGATGTCCTTTATTTATGGCTAGAAACCAATTATGAGTGAGTACATCCCATGTTCATCTTTTTGGGCCTGGGTTACCTCACTCAGGATGGTGTTTTCTATTTGCATCCATTTGCATGCAAAATTCAAGATGTCATTGTTTTTTACCGCCGAGTAGTACTCTAATATGTATATATTCCACACTTTCTTCATCCATTCTTCCACTGAAGGGCATCTAGGTTGTTTCCAGGTTCTGGCTATTACAAATAATGCTGCTATAAACATAGTTGAACAAATTCTTTTGTACTATGTTTGGGCATCTCTTGGGTAAATTCCCAAGAGTGGGATTGCTTGGTCTTGGGGTAGGTTGATCCCAAATTTCCTGAGAAACCTCCATACTGCTTTCCAAAGTGGTTGCACAAGTTTGCATTCCCACCAGCAATGGATGAGTGTACCCCTTACCCCACATCCTCTCCAGCAGAGGCTATCATTGGTGTTTTAGATTTTAGCCATTCTGACAGGTGTAAGATGGTATCTCAACGTTGTTTTGATTTGCATTTCCATGGCTGCTAAGTGTAGAAGGAATCGGCAGGCTGCTTTCCTGCCACCTGGCCGCCAGCTAGCTTTACACGCTAAATAAGTACATGGAAACTGTATTTTTTTAAAACACTGCCTTGCCCATAGTTTCAGCCTCTTATTGGTTAATTCTCACATCTTCCTTTAACCCATATTTAGTAATCTGTGTAGCACCACGAGGTGTGGCTTACCAGGAGAGATCTTAACCTGCATCCATCTCGAATAGGAGAAGCATGGAGACTGCCTGAAGCATCTCCCCAACTCTACTTCCTTGTTCCCACAATTCTGTTCTGTCTACTCCACCTACCTAATTTTCTGTCTCTTAAAGGGCCAAGTT
Source organism: Arvicola amphibius (assembly GCF_903992535.2). NCBI lineage: Eukaryota > Metazoa > Chordata > Mammalia > Rodentia > Cricetidae > Arvicola > Arvicola amphibius. Next base: position 23,179 of record NW_024582320.1, read on the forward strand.
AGTTTTCTTTATTAATTGACCAATGAAAGTAACATAGACAGATAACTCTCCTCCATCAGCTAAGGAGGTTGAGCATGCCCTTAAGTGTCTTTTGGCCATTTGAACTTCGTCTATTGAGAATTCTCTGTTCAGTTCAGTGGCCCATTTTTTAATTGTGTTCATTAGCATTTTAAAGTCTAGTCTCTTGAGTTCCTTATATATTTTGGAGATCAGACCTTTGTCTGTTGTGGGATTGGTGAAGGTCTTTTCCCAGTCAGTAGGCTGCCTTTTTGTCTTAGTGACAGTGTCCTTTGCTTTAGAGAAGCTGCTCAGCTTCAGGAGGTCCCATTTATTCAATGATGCCCTTAATGTCTGTGCTGCTGGGGCTATACGGAGGAAGCGGTCTCCTGTGCCCAAATGTTGTAGAGTACTTCCCACTTTCTCCTCTAAGAGGTTCAGCGTGTTCAGATTGATATTGAGGTCTTTAATCCATTTGGACTTGAGTTTTGTGCATGGTGATAGACACGGATCTACTTTCATTCTTCTACAGGTTGACATCCAGTTATGCCAGCACCATTTGTTGAAGATGCTTTCTTTCTTCCATTGTGTGCTTTTAGCTCCTTTATCAAAAATCAGGTGTTCATAGGTTTGTGGGTTAAGATCTGGGTCTTCTATTTGATTCCATTGGTCGATTTCTCTATTTTTATGCCAATACCAAGCTGTTTTCAATACTGTAGCTCTGTATTGAGTTTGAAGTCAGGGATGGTAATGCCTCCAGAAGTTCCTTTATTGTATAAGATTGTTTTGGCTATCCTTGGTTTCTTGTTCTTCCATATAAAGTTGATTATTGTCCTCTCAAGATCTGTGAAGAATTTTGATGGGATCTTTAAGGGGATTGCATTAAATCTATAGATTGCCTTTGGTAGTATTGCCATATTTACTATGTTGATCCTCCCAATCCAAGAGCAAGGGAGATCCTTCCATTTTCTGGTATCCTCTTCAATTTCTTTCTTCAAAGACTTAAAGTTCTTGTCAAATAGGTCTTTCACTTCCTTGGTTAGAGTTACCCCAAGATATTTTATGCTATTTGTGGCTATCGTGAAAGGTGAAGCTTCTCTGATTTCTATCTCTGCTTCCTTATCCTTTGTATATAGGAGGGCTAGTGATTTTTTGGAGTTGATCTTGTATCCTGCCACGATACTAAAGGAGTTTATCAGCTGTAGGAGTTCTTTGGTGGAGTTTTTCGGGTCGCTTATGTACACTATCATATCATCTGCAAATAACGAAAGTTTAACTTCTTCCTTTCCAGTTCGAATCCCCTTGATCCCCTTATGTTGTCTTATTGCTATTGCTAGAACTTCAAGCACTATATTGAAGAGATAAGGAGAGAGTGGACAGCCTTGTCACGTTCCTGAATTTAGTGGGATGGCCTTGAGTTTCTCTCCATTTAATTTGATGTTAGCTGTCGGCTGGCTTTAAATAGCCAATATTATATTTAGGAATGACCCCTGTATCCCTAATCTCTCCAAGACCTTTATCATAAAGGGGTGCTGAATTTTGTCAAATGCTTTTTCTGCATCTAATGTGATGATCATATTTTTTTTTGCTTCAGTTTATTTATATGATGGATTACATTGATAGATTTTCGTATGTTGAACCAGCCCTGCATCTCTGGGATGAAGCCTACTTGATCATAGTGGATAATATTTCTAATGTATTCTTGGATTCTGTTTGCCAGTATTTTATTGAGAATTTTTGCATCGATGTTCATAAGTGAGATTGGCCTGTAATTCTCTTTCTGGGTTGGGTCTTTGTGTGGTTTAGGTAACAGGGTAATTGTACCTTCATAAAAGGAATTTGGCAATGACTGTTCTGTTTCTATATCATGAAATACCTTAAGGAGTATAGGTATTAGATCTTCTTGGAAGTTCTGGTAGAATTCTGCATTGAACCCATCAGGTCCTGGGCTCTTTTTGGTAGGGAGGTTTCTGATAACAGTTTCCAATTCTTCGCGACTAACAGGACTATTTAGAGCATTTACCTGGTCCTGGTTTAAATTTGGTATATGGTACTTATCTAAAAACGTGTCCATTTCTTTTACATTTTCCAATTTTGTGTCATACAGGCTTTTGTAGTAAGATCTAATGATTCTCTGAATTTCCTCTGTGTCTGTGGTTATGTCCCCTTTTTCATTTCTGATCTTATTAATTTGTGTGTTCTCTGTCTGCCATTTGATTAGTTTGGCTAGGGGTTTGTCAATCTTGTTGATTTTCTCCAAGAACCAGCTTTTTGTTTCATTGATTCTTTGGATTGTTTTCTGTGTTTCTATTTTGTTGATTTCTGCCCTCAGTTTGATAATTTCCAGTCTTCTACTCCTCCTAGGTGAGTCTGCTTCTTTCTTTTCTAAAGCTTTCAGGTGTGCTGTTAAATCTCCAATGTGTGCTTTCTCCATTTATTTTAAGTGGGCACTTAGTGCTATGAATTTTCCTCTTATCACTGCTTTCATAATGTCCCATAAGTTTGAGTAAGTTGTGTCATTATTTTCATTAAATTCAAGAAAGACTTTAATTTCTTTCTTTATTTCTTCCTTGACCCAGGTGTGGGTCAGTAGTTGACTGTTCAGTTTCCATGAGTTTGTAGGCTTTCTGGGGGTAGCATTGTTGTTGAATTCTAATTTTAATCCATGGTGATCCGATAAGATGCAGGTGATTACTAATATGTTTTTGTAACTGTGGAAGTTTTGCTTTGTTACCGAGTATGTGATCAATTTTCAAAAAGGTTCCATGAGCCGCAGAGAAGAAGGTATATTCTTTCCTGTTTGGGTGGAATGTTCTATAGATGTCTGTTAAGTCCATTTGGTTCATTACCTCTATTAAGTCTCTTAATTCTCTGTTAGGTTTCTGTCGAATTGACCTGTCCATTGGTGAAAGAGGAGTGTTGAAGTCTCCCACTATCAGTGTGTTTGGTTTGATGGCTGCCTTGAGTTCTAGTAATGTTTCTTTTATATAAGTGGGTGCTTTTGTATTATTGGCATAGATATGCAGGATTGAGACTTCATTCTGATAGACTTTTCCTGTAATGAGTATAAAGTGTCCCTTTCCATCTCTTCTGATTGATTTTAGTTTGAAGTCAACTTTTTTAGGAATTAGTATGGCCACACCGGCTTGTTCTTTAGGTCCATTTGCTTGATAAACCTTTTCCCAACCCTTTACTCTGAGTAGATGTCTGTCTTTGTGGTTGAGGTGTGTTCCTTGTAAACAGCAGAATGTTGGATCCTGTTTTTGTATCCAATCTCTTAGCCTGTGCCTTTTTATAGGTGAATTAAGTCCATTGATATTAAGTGATATTAATGACCAGTGGATATTAACTCCGGTTGTCATTTTTTATTTGGTAGTAGAGATTGTGTGTTTCCTTTCTTTGAGATGTGCTGGTGAAGGGACGCTAGATGTCTGAGTTATTTTGGGCAATGCTGGACTCCTTTGTTTGTGAATTTCCTTCTATTACTTTCTGTAAGGGTGTATTTGTGGCTATGTATTGTTTAAATTTGTTTTTATCCTGGAATATTTTGTTTTCTCCATTTATAGTGAACGAAAGCTTGGCTGGGTATAGTAATCTGGGTCCATGGTCTCTTAGTTTCTGCAAAACATCTATCCAGGACCCTCTGGCTTTCATGGTTTCCATAGAGAAGTCAGGTGTTAGACTGAAAGGTTTACCTTTATATGTTACTTGACCTTTTTCCTTTGCAGCTCTTAATATTCTTTCTTTATTCTGTATGTTTTACGTTTTGATTATAATATGGCGAGGGGACTTTTTTTTTTTTTGATCCAGTCTATTTGGTGTTCTGTAAGCTTCTTGAACCTTAATAGGAATAACTTTCTTTAGGTTTGGGAAGATTTCTTCTATAATTTTATTAAATATATTTTCTGGACCATTGAGCTGTATTTCTTCTCCTTCTTCTATGCCTATTATTCTTAGGTTTGGTCTTTTTATTGTGTCCCAGATTTCCTGAATGTTTTGTGATGAGAATTTGTTGGATTTGCTGTTTTCTTTGATCAGTGCATTTATTTTCTCTATGGTATCTTCAGAATCGAGATTCTTTCTTCTATCTCTTGTATTCTGTTGGTTATGCTTGTTTCTGTAGTCTCTGTTCGTTTACATAGATTTTCCATATCCGGCTGGCCCTCGGGTTGTGTTTTCTTCCTTGCCTCCATTTCAGTGTTCAAGTCTTGCACTGTTTCCTTTATCTGTTTGATTGTTTTTTCTTGGTTTCCTAGGATATCATTTACGGATTTACTCAATTCTTCAAACTTTTTGTTATTCTTCTCGTCCATTTCCTTAAGGGAGTTTTTCACCTCCTGTTTAAGGGACTCTATTACTTTCATAAAGTCAATTTTTTCTACTTCTTCTTGATTAGTGTGTTCAAGTCCTCCTGTTATAAGTTCGCTGGGTTCTGGTGCTTTCATGTTGTTTTTCAAATTGATGGAGGAATTCTTGCATTGGCGCCTGCCCATTTCTTCCTCTAAATAACCCCCTTTGGGTCTTCTTTTAGAAGTTCAATTCACCCCAATGAATTAAATTCACTCACCCCAATGAATGATGGATCCTCTGGCAGGCTGTCATGTCTCCTTGCAGGCCAAGCAGCTCACTGACAAGGGGCCTACCTTGCTGCAGGCAGGCTAATGAAGGAGAGGACCTCCCACCGGCCTGGGTGCAATCAATTCCAGGTCCCTGGCGCCCAAACAGGCTGAGCTGTGGGATTTTGTGGCCCCAAAGACGGGAGGATGAGGCGTGGGGGGTTCTAGGTGCAAGCTGGGAAGGTACAGGAATAGAGAGGCTGTATCCGGAGAGAATATCCCCTGCAGGAAGAACAGGAAGTGTGCGGGTGGGGGGGAGTTGGGAAATGTCGGTGGTCCCTCTCCTGGCAGCTGCCGTGGTTCAGGCACTCATTCCTCACTCACCCCCATGAATGATGGATCCTCTGGCCGACTTTCAGGTCTTCTTGCAGGCCAAGCAGCTCGCTGTCAAAGGGGCTACCTTGCTGCAGGCAGCAGGCTAATGAAAGAGGGGACCTCCTACAGGCCTGGGTGCACTCAATTCCAGGTCCCCGGCACCCAAACAGGCTGAGCTGTGGGATTTTGTGGCCCCAAAGACGGGAGGACAAGGCGTGGGGGGTTCTAGGTGCAAGCTGGGAAGGGACAGGAATAGAGAGGCAGTATCCCGGGAGAATATCCCCTGCAGGAAGAGCAGGAAGTTTGCTGGAGGGTTGGGGGAGTTGGGGAATGTTGGTGGTCCCTCTTCTTTGACTTTCTTTATCTTCTTTGCCTTCTTTACTGTTCTTTATCTTCTTCTTTACCTTCTTTGACTTCATCTTTACCTTCTTTCTTTATCTTCTTTGCCTTCTTTACTGTTCTTTATCTTCTTCTTTACCTTCTTTGATTTCATCTTTACCTACTTTATCATCTTCTTTAACTTCTTTGAATTCTTTACATTCTTTATATTCATCTTTACCTTCTTTGCGTTCTTTACCTTCTTTCACTACTTCTTTACCTTCTTTGACTTCTTCTTTACGTTCTTTACCTTCTTTACTGTTCTTTATATTCTCCTTTACCTTCTTTGTCTTTTTCTGTACCTTCTTTACTTTCTTCTTTACCTTCTTTACATTTTTCTTTACCTTCTTTACCTTCTTCTTTATCTTCTTTGACTTCTTTACATTTCTTTACCATCTTTCACTTCTTCTTACCTTCTTTACCTTCTTCTTTACCTTATTGACTTTTCTATACTTTCTTTGACATCTTCTTTACCTTCTTTATTTCCTTCTTTACCTTCTTTGACTTCTTCTTTATGTTCTTTACCTTCTTCTTTTCTGTTCTTTTTCTTCTTCTTTACATTTTTGAATTCTTCTTTACTTTTTTACCTTCTCCTTTACCTTCTTTGCCTTCTTCTTTACCTTCTTCTTTACTTTCTTTACCTTTTTAACATTCTTCTTAACCTTCTTCTTTAACTTCTTTGACTTCTTTACCTTCTTACCTGTTCTTTACCTTCTTTACCTTCTTTTTACTTCTTTACTTTCTACATTACTTTCTTTTATTTCTTCTTTAACTTCTTTACCTTCTTCTTTTCCTTATTTATTTTCTTCTTTACCTTCTTTGACTTCTTCTATACCTTCATTATCTCCTTTTTTTACCTTCTTTGACTTCTTCTTTACGTTCTTTACCTTCATCTTTTCTGTTTTTTATATTCTTCTTTAACTTCTTTGCCTTCTTCACCTTCTTTACTTTCTTTACTTTCTTCTTTACCTTTTTTACATTTATCTTTACCTTCTTTACCTTCTTCTTTACCTTCTTTGACTTCTTTACATTTC
>NW_024582320.1:30018-62404 GCF_903992535.2 Arvicola amphibius
ACTCCACATCCTCTCCAGCAAAGGCTATCATTGGTGTTTTAGATTTTAGCCATTCTGACAGGTGTAAGATGGTATCTCAACGTTGTTTTGATTTGCATTTCCCTGATTGCTAAGGAGGTTGAGCATGCCCTTGAGTGTCTTTTGGCCATTTGAACTTCTTCTGTTGAGAATTCTCTGTTCAGTTCAGTGCCCCATTTTTTAATTGGATTCATTAGCATTTTAAAGTCTAGTCTCGAGTTCCTTATATATTTTGGAGATCAGGCCTTTGTCTGTTGCGCGGTTGGTGAAGATCTTTTGCAAGTCAGTAGGATGCCACTGGAAATTATCAAACTGAGGGCAGCTCCAAAGCTACAGAGAAACCCTGTCTCAAAAAACCAAAAAAAAAAAAAAAAAAAGAAAACTGAGGGCAGAAATCAACAAAATAGAAACAGAGAAAACAATCCAAAGAATCAATGAAACAAAAAGCTGGTTCTTGGAGAAAATCAACAAGATTGACAAAACCCTAGCCAAACTAATCAAATGGCAGAGAGAGAACACACAAACTAATAAGATCAGAAATGAAAAAAGGGACATAACCACAGACAGAGAGGAAATTCAGAAAATCAATAGATCTTACTACAAAAGGCTGTATGCCACAAAATTGGAAAATGTAAAAGAAATGGACTATTTTTTAGATAAGTACCATATACCAAAGTTGAACCAGGACCAGGTAAATGCTCTAAATAGTCCTGTTAGTTGTGAAGAATTGGAAACTGTTATCAGAAACCTCCCTACCAAAAAGAGCCCAGGACCTGATGGGTTCAATGCAGAATTCTACCAGAACTTCCAAGAAGACCTAATACCTACACTCCTTAAGGTATTTTCCTTTATGAAGCTACAATTACCCTAAACCACACAAAGACACAACCAAGAAAGAGAATTACAGGCCAATCTCACTCATGAACATCGATGCAAAAATTCTCAATAAAATACTGGCAAACAGAATCCAAGAACACATTAGAAAAATTATCCACTATGATCAAGTAGGCTTCATCCCAGAGATGCAGGGCTGGTTCAACATATGAAAATCTGTCAATGTAATCCATCATATGAATAAACTGAAGTATGAAAACCATATGATCATCTCATTAGATGCAGAAAAAGCATTTGACAAAATTCAGCACCCCTTTATGATAAAGGTCTTGGAGAGAATAGGGATACAGGGGTCATTCCTAAATATAATAAAGGCTATTTACAGCAAGCCGACAGAACATCAAATTAAATGGAGAGAAACTCAAGGCCATCCCACTAAATTCAGGAACGTGACAAGGCTGTCCACTCTCTCCTTATCTCTTCAATATAGTGCTTGAAGTTCTAGCAATAGCAATAAGACAAAACAAGGGGATTCGAATTGGAAAGGAAGACGTTAAAATTTCATTATTTGCAGATGATATGATAGTGTACATAAGCGACCCGAAAAACTCCACCAAAGAACTCCTACAGCTGATAAACTCCTTTAGTATCATGGCAGGATTCAAGATCAACTCCAAAAAATCACTAGCCCTCCTATATACAAAGGATAAGGAAGCAGAGAAAGAAATCAGAGAGGCTTCACCTTTCACGATAGCCACAAAGAGCATAAAATATCTTGGGGTAACTCTAACCAAGGAAGTGAAAGACCTATTTGACAAGAACTTTAAGTCTTTGAAGAAAGAAATTGAAGAGGATACCAGAAAATGGAAGGATCTCCCTTGCTCTTGGATTGGGAGGATCAACATAGTAAAAATGGCAATACTACCAAAGGCAATCTATAGATTTAATACAATCCCCTTAAAAATCCCATCAAAATTCTTCACAGAACTTGAGAGGACAATAATCAACTTTACATGGAAGAACAAGAAACCCAGGAGAGCCAAAACAATTTTATACAATAAAGGAACTTCTGGAGGCATTACCATCCCTGACTTCAAACTCTATTACAGAGCTACAGTATTGAAAACAGCTTGGTATTGGCATAAAAATAGAGAAATCGACCAATGGAATCAAATAGAAGACCCAGATCTTAACCCACAAATTTCTGAACACCTGATTTTCGATAAAGGAGCTAAAAGCTCTCAATGGAAGAAAGAAAGCATCTTCAACAAATGGTGCTGGCATACCTGGATGTCAACCTGTAGAAGAATGAAAGTAGATCCGTGTCTATCACCATGCACAAAACTCAAGTCCAAATGGATTAAAGACCTCTATATCAATCTGAACACACTGAACCTGTTAGAGGAGAAAGTGGGGAGTACTCTACAACTTTTGGGCACAGGAGACTACTTCCTACGTATAGCCCCAGCCACACAGATATTAAGGGCATCATTGAATAAATGGGACCTCCTGAAGCTGAGCAGCTTCTGTAAAGCAAAGGACACTGTCACTAAGACAAAAAGGCAGCCTACTGACTGGGAAAAGATCTTCACCAACCCCGCAACAGACAAAGGTCTGATCTCCACAATATATAAGGAAGTCGAGAGACTAGATTTAAAATGCTAATGAACCCAATTAAAGAATGGGGCACTGAATTTAACAGAGAATTCTCAACAGAAGAATTTCAAATGGCCAAAAGACACTCAAGGGCATGCTCAACCTCCTTAGCAATCAGGGAAATGCAAATCAAAACAACGTTGAGATACCATCTTACACCTGTCAGAATCGCTAAAATCTAAAACACCAATGATTGCCTTTGCTGGAGAGGATGTGGAGTAAGGGGTATACTCATCCATTGCTGGTGGGAATGCAAACTTGTGCAACCACTTTGGAAAGCAGTGTGGAGATTTCTCAGGAAATTTGGGATCCACCTATCCCAGGACCCAGCAATCCCACTCTTGGGAATTTACGCAAGAGATGCCCAATCATATTACAAAAGCATTTGTTCAACTATGTTTATAGCAGCATTATTTGTAATAGCCAGAACCTAGAAACAACCTAGATGCCCTTCAGTGGAAGAATGGATGAAGAAAGTGTGGAATATATACATATTAGAGTACTACTCGGCGGTAAAAAAACAATGACATTTTGAATATTGCATGCAAATGGAGGGAAATAAAAAACACCATCCTGAGTGAGGTAACCCGGCCCAAAAAGATGAACATGAGATGTACTCACTCATAATTGGTTTCTAGCCATAAATAAAGGACATCGAGCCTATAATTCATAAAAAATCCTAGAAAAGCTATATAAGAAGGTGAAACCCCCAAAAAACATATAGTTAACCTCCTGGATACTGGAAGTACACAAGATTGCTGGACAAAAAATGGAAAAATGGGGGTGGGGTTGAATGGGAGGAGGGGGCATGGGGAGAGAAATGTGTGAAGTGGAGGATGGGAAGAGCTTGGGGGAATAGGATGGTTGGGATATAGGAAGGGTGGATATGGGAACAAGGAATTATATATCTTAGTTAAGGGAGCCATTCTAGTGTTGGCAGAGACTTGACTCTAGAGGGGTTCCCAGGTGTCCAGGAAGACGCCCCCAGCTAGGTACTTGGGCAGCTGAGGAGAGGGTGCCAGAAATGTCCAGATCCTATTGCCATACTCATAAATATCTTGCATATCACCATAGAACCTTCACCTGGCATTGGATGGAGAAAATGACAGAGCCCCACATAGGAGAACCAGACTGAGATCCCAAGGTTCTGAAGAGGAGCAAAAGGAGGGAGATCATGAGCAAGGAAGTCAGTACCCCGAGGAGTGCGTTTATCCATTGAGTCAATGGGACAGATCTAACGGGAGACCACCAAGTCCAGTTGGAATGGGACTGATGGAACAGGGGACCAAACTGGACTCTCTGAATGTGGCTGACGGTAGAGGAGGACTGAGAAACCAAGGACAATGGCAATGAACATGAACTCTACAGCATGGAGAGTCTCACTGTGAGCCTTGTCAGTTTGGTTGCTCACCTTCCTGGACTTAGGGAGAGCTGGGAGTAGATTGGACTCAGCATAGTGTAGGGAACCCTGATGGTTCTTTGTCTTGGAGAGGAGTGGAGTGGGGGTATGGGTGGAAGGGAGGGGAGGGAAGGCGCAGGAGGAGGGTAGGAGATGGAAAACTTTAATAAAAAATTGAGGAAAAAAAGGAAAGAAGTCAAAGAAGGTAAAGAAGAAGTCAAAAAAGTAAAGAAGCAATCAATGAAGGTAAAGAAGATCGCAAAGACGGTAAAGAAGAAGTCAAAGAAGGTAAAGAAGAAGTCAAAGGAGGTAAAGAAGGGAAAGAATGTAAAGAAGAAATCACATAAGGTATAGAAGAAGTCAAAAGCATAAAGAAGTCACAGAAGGTAAAGAAGAAGTGAAAGAAAGTGAAGAAGTCAATGAAGATAAAGACGAAGGTAAAGAAGGTAAAGAAGACAAAGAAGAAGTCAAAGAAGGTAAAGAAAAAGGCAAAGAAGCTTAAGTAGAAGGTAAAGTAGAAGTCAAAGAAGGGAAAGAAGAAGTCAAAGAAGATAAAGAAGAAGTAAAAGAAGTTAAGGAAGAAGTCAAAGAAGGTAAAGAAGTAAAAGAAGGTAAAGAAGACGGTAAAGAAGAATTCAAAGAAGCTAAAGAGGAATCAAGGAAAGTAAGAATAATTAATAGAAGGTAAATAAAAAGTCAAAGAAGGTAAAGAAGAAGTCAAAAGAGGTAAAGAAGAAGGTAAAGAACGTAAAGAAGAAGTCAAATATGGTATAGAAGAAGACAAAAAGTGTAAAGAAGTCAAAGAAGGTAAAGAAGTCAAAGCAAGTAAAGAAGAAGTCAATGAAGACAAAGAAGAAGGTAAAGAAGGTAAAGAAGAAGGTAAAAAAGAAGTCAAAGAAGGTAAAGAAGAAGGTAGAGAACGTAAAACAGAAGGAAAAAAACGTAAAGAAGAAGATAAAGAAGATCAAGAAGTATTCAAAGATGGTAAAGAAGAAGTCAAAGAAGGTAAAAAAGAAGGTAAAGAAGAAGTCAAAGAAGGTAAAGAAGAAGGTAAAGAAGGTATAGAAGAAGTCAAAGAAAGTAAAGAAGTAGGTAAAGAAGTTAAAGAAGAAGGTAAATAAGGTAAATAAAAAGGTAAAGTATAAGGTAAAGCATGTAAAGAAGAAGACAAAGAAGGTAAAGAAAAAGGCAAAGAAGGTAAAGATGAAGTCAAAGAAGGTACATAAGGAGTCAAAGGTGGTAAAGAAGAATTAAAATGTAAAGAAGAAGTCAAAGAATGTAATCAAGAAGTCAAAGGAGGTAAAGAAGATGGCAAAGAACGTAAAGAAAAATGTAAAAAAGGTAAAGATTAAATCAAAGAGAGTAAAGAATCAGTCAAAAAAGGTAAAGAAGTCAAATAAGGTATAGAAAAAGTCAAAGACAGTAAAGAAGAAGTCAATGAAGGTAAAGAAGAAGGTAAAGAATGTAAAGAAGAAGTCAAAGAAGGTAAATAAATCAAAGAATGGTAAAGAAGAAGTCAAAGAAGGTAAAGAAATCAAAGAACGTTAAAGAAGAAGTCAAAGAAGGTAAAGAAGTCAAATAAGGTAAAGAAGGTAAAGAAGAAGTCAAAGAGGTTAAAGAAGAAGTCAAAGGCATTAAGGAAGAAGTCAAAGAAGCTAAAGAAGAAGTCAATAAGGTAAAGAAGGGACTCTCTGAATGTGGCTGATGGTGGAGGAAGGCTCAGAAACCGAGGACAATGGAAATGAACATGAACTCTACAGCATGGTTGGGATCACTGTGAGCCTTGTCAGTTTGTTTGCTCACCTTCCTGGACTTAGGGGGAGCTGGGAGGACCTTGGACTTAACAAAGTGAAGGTATCCCTGATGGCTCTTTGTCTTGGAGGTGGGTAGAATGGGGGTATTGATGGAAAGGAGGGGACGGACTGGGGAGGAGGAAGGGAGAAGATGGAAATCTTTAATAAAAAAAAGAAGGTAAAGAAGAAGTCAAGGAAAGTAAAGAATAATTAAAAGAAGATAAAAAAAGACAAAGAAGGTAAAGAAGTCAAGAAGGCAAAGACAAGTAAAAGCAAGTAAAGAAGAAGGTAAAGAACGTAAAGAAGAATTAAAAGAAGGTATAGAATAAGTCAAAAGAGGTAAAAAAGTTAAATAAGGTAAAGAAGAAGTCAAAGAACGTAAATAAAAAGTTAATGAAGGTAAAGAATAAGGTAAAGAAGGTAAAGAAGAATTCAAAGAAGGTAAAGAAGAGTTAAATAAGGTAAAGAAGAAGTCAAAGAAGGTAAAGAAGAAGGCAAAGAAGCTTAAGTAGAAGGTAAAGAAGGAGTCCAAGAAGGGAAAGAAGAAGGTAGAGAACGTAAAAAAGATGTCAAAGAAGGTAAAGAAGAAGTCAAAGAAGGTAAAGAAGAAGTCAAAGAGGTAAAGAAGAAGTCAAAGATGGTAAAGAAGAAATCAAAGAAGGTAAAGAAGAAGGTCAAGTAGGTAAAGAAGAAATCAACAAAGGTAAAGAAAGGCAAAGAAGGTAAAGTAGAAGGTAAAGAAGAAGTCAAAGAAAGGAAAGAAGAAGGTAGAGAACGTAAAAAAGAAGGTAAGGAAGGTAAAGAAGTAAAAAGGTATTCAAGGATTGTAAAGAAGAAGTAAAAGAAGTTAAAGAAGAAGTCAAAGAAGGTAAAGAAGAAGGTATTGAAGGTAAAGAGGGTTTCAAAGAAAGGAAAGAAGTAGGTCAAAAAGGTAAAGAAGAAGGTAAATAAGGTAAAAAAGAAGGCCAAGAAGGTAATGTACAAGGTAAAAAGGGTAAAGAAGAAGACAAAGAATGTACAGAAGGAGGCAAAGAAGGAAAAGAAGTCAAAGAAAGTAAAGAAGAAGGCAAAGAATGTAAAGAAGAAGTCAAAGAATGTGCAGAAGTCAAAAAAGGTAAACAAATCAAAGAAGTAAAGAAGGATTTAAAGAAGGTAGAGAAGAAGTCAAAGAATGTAAAATAGGAAGGTAAAGAAGAAGGTAATTAAGGTAAAGAATAAGGTAAAGAAGGTAAAGATGTAGTCAAAGAAGGTAAAAAAAAAAGAAGGCAAAGAAGGTAAAGGAGAAGTCAAAAAGGTACAGAAGAAGTCAAAATAGGTAAAGAAGTCCAAGAATGTAAAGAAGGAGTCAAAGAAGGTAAAGAAGTCAAAGAAGGTAAAGAAGAAGTCAAAGAAAGTAAAGAGGAATTCAAAGAAGATAAAGAAGAAGTCAAAGTAGTTGAGGAAGAAGTCAAAGAAGGTAAAGAAAGAGGAAAAGAAGAAGTCAAAGAAAGTAAAGAAAAAGTCAAGGAAAGTAAAGAATAATTAAAAGAAGGTAAATAAAAACTTAAGGAACATAAAAAAGAAGGCAAAGAAGATAAAGAAGTATTCAAAGATGGTAAAGGAGAAGTCAAAGAAGGTATAGAAGAAGGTAGAGAAGGTAAAGAAAAAGTCAAAGAAGGTAAAGAAGAAAGTAAAGAAGGTAAAGAAGATTTCAAAGAAAGTAAAGAAGCAGGTAAAGAAGGTAAAGACGAAGGAAAATAAGGTAAATAAGAAGGTAAAGTACAAGGTGAAGAAGGTAAAGAAGAAGACAAAGAAGGTAAAGAAGATAAAGAAGAAGTCAAAGAACATTAAAGAAGAATTCAAAGAAAATAAAAAAGTCAAAGAAGGTAAAGAAGAAGTCAAAGAGGGTAAAGAAGAAGTCAAAGAAGGTAAAGAATAAGTCTAAGAAGTTAAAGAAAAAGGAAAAGAACTTAAGGAATAATTCAAAGAAGGTAAAGAATTCAAAGAAAGTAAAATATAACTCAAAGAAGTTAAAGAAAAAAGTAAAGAAGGTAAAGAAGAAGTCAAAGAAGGTAAAGACGGAGTCAAAGGAGGTAAAAAAGAATTAAAAATGTAAAGAAGAAGTCAAAGAAAGTAAAGAATAAGTCAAAGAAGTTAAAGAAGAAGTCAAAAAAGGTAAAGAAATAGTCAGAGGAGGTAAAGAAGAAGGTAAAGAAGTCAAATAAGTTAAAGAAAAGGGGACAGAAGGTAAAGAAGTAGTCAAAGAAGGTAAAGAAAAAGGTAAAGAAGGTAAGGAATAATTCAAAGAAGTTAAAGAAAAAGCAAAGAAGGTAAAGAAGAAGTCAAAGGAGGTAAAGAAGGAGTCACAGGAGGTAAAGAAGAATTAAAAAGGTACAGAATATGTCAAATAATGTAAAGAAGTCAAAGAAGGTAAAGAAGAAGTCAAAAAAAGTAAAGAAGCAGTCAATGAAGGTAAAGAAGAATGTAAAGAAGATAAAGAAGACGTCAAAGAAGGCATAAAAGAAGGTAAAGAACAAGTCAAGGAGGTAAAGAAGGTAAAGTAGAAGGTAAAGAATAAGTCAAAGAAGGTAAAGAAGGTAAAGAAGATTTCAAAGAAAGTAAAGAAGTACGTAAAGAAGATAAAGAAGAAGGTAAATAAGGTAAATAAGAAGTTAAAGAAGGTAAAGTATAAGGTAAAGAAGGTAAAGAAGAAGACAAAGAAGGTAAAGAAGGAGGCAAAGAAGGTAATGATGAAGTCAAAGATGGTACAGATGTAGTCAAAAAAGGTAAAGAATGCAAAGAAGGTAAAGAAGAAGTCAAAGAAATTACAGGAAAAGTTAAAACAGGTAAAGAGGAATTCAAAGAAAGTAAAGAAAAAGGAAAAGAAGTTAAGGAAAAATTCAAAGAAGGTAAAGAAGTCAAAGAAGGTAAAGTATAATTCAAAGAAGTTAAAGAAAAAAGCAAAGAAGGTAAAGAAGAAATCAAAGAAGGTAAAGAAGGAGTCAAAGGAGGTAAAGAAGAATTAAAAAACGGAAAGAAGTCAAAGAAGTTAAAGAAGAAGTCAATGAATATAAAGAAGAATGTAAAAAAGGTAAAGAAGAAATCAAAAAAGGTAAAAAGAAGTCAAAAAACGTAAAGAAATCAAAGAAGGTAAAAAGAAGTCAAAAAAGTAAAGAAGAAGTCAATGAAGGTAAAGAAGCAGGTAAAGGAGGTAAAAAGAAGTCAAGGAGGTAAAGAAGAAGGCAAAGAAGGTAAAGTAGAAGGTAACGAAGAAGTCAAAGAAGGTAAAGAAGAAGGTAGAGAACATAAAGAAGAAGGTAAAGAAGGTAGTGAAGAGGTAAAGAAGGGAAAGAAGAAGTGAAAGAAAGTAAAGGAGTAGGTAAAGAAGGTAAAGAAGAAGGTAAATAAGGTAAAGAAGAAGGTAAAGAAAGAAAAGTACAAGGTAAAGAAAGTGAAGAAGTCAAAGAAGGTAAAGAAGAAGTCCAAGAGGGTAATGAAGAAGTCAAAGAAAATTAAGAAAAAGATAAAGAAGGCAAAGAAGAAGTCAAAGAAGGTAAAGAAGAAGTACAAGAAGGTAATGAAAAAGTCAAAGAAAATTAAAATAAGATAAAGCAGGTAAAGAGGAAGTCAAAGATGGTAAAGAAGAAGGCAAAGAATGTAAAGAAGAAAGCAAAGAAGGAAAAGAAGATGTCAAAGAAAGTAATGAAGAAGGCAAAGAATGTACAGAAGTCAAAAAAGGTACATAAGTCAAAGAAGGTAAAGAAGTATTTAAAGAAGGTAGAGAAGAAGTCAAAGAATGTAAAAGAGGAAGGTAAAAAGGTAAATAAGAAGTCAAAGAAGGGAAAGTAGAAGGCAAATAATGTAAAGAAGAAGGTAAAGAAGAAGTAAAGAAGGTAAAGAAGAAGTTCAGATGGTAAAGAAGTAGTCAAAGAAGGTAGAGAAGTAGTCAAAGAAGGTAAAGAAGAAGGTAAAGAATATTAAGAAAAAGGTAAAGAAGGTAAAGAAGAAGTCAAAGAAGGTAACAAAAAGGTAAAGAAGGTTAGAAATGAGTCAAAGAAGGTAAAGAAGTCAAAGAAGGTAAAGTATAATTTCAAGAAGTTAAAGAAAAAGTCAAAGAAGGTAAAGAAGGAGTCAAAGGAGGTAAAGAAGAATTCAAAAAGGTAAAAAAGAAGTCAAATTAGGTAAAGAAGAAGTCAAAGAAGGTAAAGAGGAAGGTAAAGAAGGTAAAGAATGGGATGCTTGGGATACAGGAAGGGTGGATATGGGAGCAAGGATGCATATATCTTAATTTAGGGAGCCACCTGAGGGTTGCCAAGAGACTTGACCCAAAGGGCTTCCCAGGTTTCCAGGGAGACGCCCCCAGTTAGTTCCTTGGGCAGCTGAGGAGAGAGAGCCTGAAAAGGCCAGTTCCTATAGCCATACTAATGAATTTCTTGCATATCATCATAGAACCTCCACCTGGCGATAGATGAGGAAAATGACTTAGCCCCACATTGGAGCACTGGACTGAGCTCCCAAGGTCCTGATGAGGAGCAGAAGGAGAGAGAACATGAGAAAGAAAGTCAGGAACTTGAGGGGTGCGTTCACTCATGGAGATGGTAGGACAGAACTAATGGGAGATCACCAACTCCAGTTGGAATGGGACCGATGGATCATGCGACCAAACCCTTCTCTCGGAATGTGGCCAACAGTGGGGGCTGACTGAGAAGCAAAGACAATGGCGCTGGGCTCTGATTCTTCTGCATGGACGGGCTCTGTGGGAGCCTTCTCAGCTTGGTCGATCACCTTCCTGGACCTGGGGGGAGTTGGGAGGACCTTGGTCTTAGCACAGAGTAGGGAACCCTGATGGCTCCTTGGCCTTGAGAGGGAGGGAATGGAGGGGAGGGAAGGGGAAGAAAGACGGGAGGGAAGGGGGAGGAGAAGGGGAGGAGATGGAAATTTTTAAATATAAAAAATAAACCATGAAAAAAAATAAAAAATTTTAAAAAAGGAAAAAAAAAGAATTATGGAAGAATGTAGATTAGAAATCTGAGTTAATTTAAGTTATAAGAATTAGTTAGAAACAAGCCTAATCTATCAGCCAAGCTTTTTTAATTAAAATATGTTTTTCTGGGTTATTTGAGAGCTGGCAGGCAGGACAGAAAAATCTGCCTACAGTTTATTTTTTATTTCTGCCTATGTATTTTGTTATTGCAAGCTAAAAATGAAAATTTGATTTTTCAATGATGAGAGACACAAACTTAAATGCCTCCTTACCTGTGCCTGTGTTCTCATTCTCCTCCTGTCACTCTGGAACCTAACCTAACACTTTTGATTGCTGTGCAATTTTAAAGAAAGAACAGCAAAAATGCATTATAAGACTGAGGAAAAATGAAAGTACACATTCCTATGATAATTTTGACCAGTTGAACAAGGAGTCTGGGTCATCCTTTTTTAGAATATATATTTTCAAGTTTGAATTCACAGGGAGCTACTATAGTAGTCTTCATTAATATGTCTCAGTCAGCTTTGGCTGCATAACAAATATCTTTAAAATGTAATGCCTTAAAAACCAACAAGATTTTGTAGGTTAGCCATTTGTGCAGAATTCAGCTGGGAAGTTTCTGGATTGAGTTGGACAGCTAGCTGCTAGGTCACCTGGGGATGATTGGTCTATGTGTGACTTCATCTCAATTGGTTTATCTTTATGTGCTTAGTGCACTCTTTCATTTTTCTTTCTTTCTTTTTTTATTCTTGTTTGTGATTCAGGATTGGCATTAGGGGGTCCTCTTTTAGCTTCCAAGGAGCTGTCACAACAGACCCAAGCCACCGTCCTTGCCTTGTACTCTTTCATTTTTTCAGGAAGGCTGGCCTATGCTTGCTCATGCAATGATGGCATTGTTCCAAGAGTGAATAAGAAAAAATGGGTATGACTTTGGGGATCTGGGTTTAGAACTGCACAAAGCCAACTAAGCCACATTCCTGTGATTAGAATCAACTCAAAATAGGCTCAAATCCTGAATGGCAGGAGGGTGAAAGTTCATTCATATGTATGGCAAGGAATAGTGCATTCTGGACATTTTTGTAATCTGACAGCTATGCAAATTGTTAATGTTTTTAGGAATGCAAATGGGATCCACAGATAATTACTGGTTACATCTTTTTTATGGAAAAATTCCTACCATGAAGGGCATGTGCATTAAATAAATAACTATATTTATTATATTATATATATTGTATATTATATATTATTATATTATATATATTATAAACTAGCAAAAAAAGAAGAAGACAAAGAAGGCAAAGAAGGAGGCAAAGAAGGAAAAGAAGAAGTCAAAGAAAGTAAAGAAAAAGGCAAAGAATGTAAAGAAGAAAACAAAGAAGGGAAAAAAGAGGTCAAAGAAGGTAAAGAAGAAGTTAAAGAAGGTAAAGAAGTCAAGGAAAGTAAAGAATAATTAAAAGAAGGTAAATAAAAAGTCAAGGAAGATAAACAAGAAGTCAAAGAAGGTAAAGAAGTAGTCAAAGGAGGTAAAGAAGAAGGTAAAGAAGAATTCAAAGAAGGTATAGAAGAAGTCAAAAAAGGTAAGGAAGTCAAAGAGGATAAAGAAGAAGTCAAAGAAAGTAAAGAAGTCAATGAAGGTAAAGAAGAAGGTAAAGAAGATAAATTAGAAGTCAAAGAAGGGAAAGAAGAAGGTAGAGAATGTAAAATAGAAGATAAAGAAGGTTAAGAAGAAGGTAAAGAAGATGAAGAAATTTTCAAATATGTTAAGGAGAAGTCAAAGAAGGTAAAGAAGAAGGTAAAGAAGAAGGTAAAGAAGATTACAAAGAAAGTAAAGAAGTAGGTAAAGAAGGTAAAGAAGAAGATAAATTTGGTAAATAAGAAGGTAAAGAAGGTAAAGTACAAGGTAAAGAAGGTAAAGATGACAAATAAGGTAAAGAAGAAGGCAAAGCAGGTAAAGATGAAGTCAAAGAAGGTAAAGAAGACAAAGAATGTAAAGAAGGAAAGAAGAAGTCAAAGAACATTAAAGAAGCAGTCAAATAAATTAAAGAAGTCAAAGAAGAGCCAGGCGGCGGTGGTGCACGCCTTTAATCCCAGCACTCGGGAGGCAGAGGCAGGCGGATCTCTGTGAGTTCGAGACCAGCCTGGTCTACAAGAGCTAGTTCCAGGACAGGCTCCAAAGCCACAGAGAAACCCTGTCTCGGAAAACCAAAAAAAAAAAAAAAAAGAAGTCAAAGAATGTAAAGAAAAACTTAAAGAAGGTAAAGAAGAAGTCAAAGAAGGTAAAGAAAAAGGTAAAGAATGTAAGGAATAGTTCAAAGAGGTAAAGAAGTCAAAGAAAGTAAAGTATAATTCAAAGAAGTTAAAGAAAAAAGCAAAGAAGGTAAAGAAGAAGTCAAAGAAGGTAAAAAAGGAGTCAAAGGAGGAAAAATATTATTAAAAAGGTAAAGAAGAAGTCAAAGAAAGTAAAGAATAAATCAAGGAAGTTAAAGAAGTCAAAGAAGGTTAAGAAGAATGTAAAAAGGTAAAGAAAAGAACAAAGAAGGTAAAAAAAGTCAAAAAAGGTACAGAAGTCAAATAAGGTAAAGAAGAAGTCAATGAAGGTAAAGAAGAATGTAAAGATGGTAAAGAAGAAGTCAAAGAATGTGAAGAAGGTAAAGAACGTAAAGAAGAAAATGAGGTAAAGAAGAAGGCAAAGAAGGTAAATTAGAAGGTAAAGAAGAAGTCAAAGAAGGTAAAGAAGATGGTAGAGAATGTAAAAAGAAGGTAAAGAAGGTAAAGAAGGTAAAGAAGGACTTCCCTCTGCAGGCTTGTGTCGATTTCTCCCGTCCCTGTGTCTCCCAAGTTTTCCCTAGTGTTCTCAGGTGTCCTGCTCCTGTTCTAAGGCAATCCACCCAGAGGAGTCAGACTCTGGCCTCCAGGCAGGTCTGAGGATTCCTGCAAGAGAGTGCGGGCTTCTTCAGATTGTGACGCAAGGAATAGGTCCTCCTCTGGCACTGGGGAGATCCAACCAGTTTCAGTCACAGCAAAGACTGGTCTAGGACACCAAACGCCTCCGGGCTCCTTTTGAAGGAAGAGATGGGCAGGCGCCAATGCAGGAGCTCCTCCAACAACATGAAAGGCAACATGACATCACCACAATCCAGAGATCCCGAAACAACAAGAATTGAACACCCTACCCCAGAAGATATAGAAGAAACAGACCTTAAACAGTACTTTATGAAAATAATAGAGGACCTTAAACAGGAGGTAAAAAACTGCCATAAAGAAATGGAGATGACAAACAAAAAGGTAGACGAAATAAATAAATCTCTCAAAGATACCCAAGAAAAACAAGAAAAACAAGAAAAAGCAATCAAACAGGTAAGGGAAACAGTACAAGACCTGATAAATGAAATGGAGGTATTGAAGAAAACACAATCTGAGGGACGACTGGAAATGGAAACTCTGAGTAAACGAACAGAAACTTCAGAGACAAGTATTTCCAACCGAATACAAGAGATGGAAGAAAGAATCTCAGACTCTGAAGATACTATAGAGGAAATAAACTCACAGATTAAAGAACTAAACAAATCTAACAAATTCTTAACACAAAACATTCAGGAAATCTGGGACACCATGAAAAGACCAAACCTAAGAATAATTGGGGTAGAAGAAGGAGAAGAATTACAACTCAAAGGCCCAGAAAACATATGCTACAAAATTATAGAAGAAAACTTCCCCAACGTAAAGAAGGATGTTCCTATGAAGGTACAAGTAGCCTACAGAACACCAAATAGACTGGATCAAAAGAAAGCATCCCGACGCCATATAATAATCAAAACACAAAACATACAGAATATAGAACAGATATTAAGAGCTGCAAAGGTAAAAGGTCAAGTAACATATAAAGGGAAACCTATCAGAATTACACCTGATTTCTCAATGGAAACCATGAAAGCCGAGAAGAGCTTAGATAGATGTGCTACAGACACTAAGGGAACATGGATGCAAGCCTAGACTATTATACCCAGCAAAGCTTGCATTCACTACTGATGGAGAAAACAAGATATTCCAGGACAAAAACAGATTTAAACAATACGGAGAAAGCGCTCATTGGTGACTTAACAGCACACCTGAAAGCTCTGGAAAAAAAAGTAAGATTTTAATGATTCTCTGAATTTCCTCTGTGTCTGTGGTTATGTAGATCTTACTACAAAGGCCTGTATGCCACAAAATTGGAAAATGTAAAAGAAATGGACAGTTTTTTAGATAAATACCATATACCAAAGTTAAACCAGGACCAGGTAAATGCTCTAAATCGTCCTGTTAGTCGCGAAGAATTAGAAACTGTTATCAGAAACCTCCCTACCAAAAAGAGCCCAGGACCAGATGGTTTCAATGCGGAATTCTACCAGAACTTCCAAGAAGACCTAATACCTATACTCCTTAAGGTATTTCATAATATAGAAACACAAGAGTCACTGCCAAATTCCTTCTATGAAGCTACAGTTACCCTGATACCTAAACCACACAAAGACTCAACCAAGAAAGGGACTTACAGGCCAATCTCACTCATGAACATTGACTCAAAAATTCTCAATAAAATACTGGCAAACCGAATCCAAGAACACATTAGAAAAATTATCCATTACGATCAAGTAGGCTTCATCCCAGAGATGCAGGACTGGTTCAACATACGAAAATCTATCAATGTAATCCATCATATAAATAAACTGAAGGAAAAAAACCATATGGTCATCTAAATAGATGCTGAAAAAGCATTTGACAAAATTCAGCACCCCTGTATGATAAAGGTCTTGGAGAGATTAGGGATACAAGGGTCATTCCTAAATATAATAAAAGCTATTTACAGCAAGACGACAGCTAACATCAAATTAAACGGAATGAAACTCAAGGCTATCCCACTAAATTCAGGAACATGACAAGGCTGTCCACTCTCTCCTTATCTCTTCAATATAGTGCTTGAAGTTCTAGCAATAGCAATAAGACAACATAAGGGAATCAAGAGGATTCAATTTGGAAAGGAAGAAGTTAAACATGAGGGAGAAAGTCAGGAATGTGAGGGGTGCGTTCACTCATGGAGACGGTGGGACAGAACTAATGGGAGATCACCAACTCCAGTTGGAATGGGACTGATGGATCATGCGACCAAACCTGTCTCTCTGAATGTGGCCAACAGCAGGGGCTGACTGAGAAGCAAAGGACAATGGCTCTGAGCTCTGATTCTTCTGCTTGGACGGGCTCTGTGGGAGCCTTCTCAGCTTGGTCGATCACCTTCCTGGACCTGGGGGGAGTTGTGAGGACCTTGGTCTTAGCATAGAGTGGGGAACCCTGATGGCTCCTTGGCCTTGAGAGGGAGGGAGGGGAGGTATGGGTAGAGGGAAGGGGAGGGAAGGGGGAGAAGGAGGGGAGGGAAGGGGGAGGAGGAGGGGAGGGAGGGGGGAGGAGAAGGGAAGGAGATGGAAATTTTTAAATATAAAAAAAATAAACCATGAGAAAAAAAAATGATGCCATCTTAACGGGGATTAAATAAAGTATGTAAAATACTCTCTAAGCAGTTAAGTGCTACGCAGATATGACATGTTATTTAGAGTAACTTTAAATTCCAGAAAGTTTAAAGAGCAACTAAAATATTTATTTATTTTTATATTTGTTTTATTTTTTTATGAATTGTATCTGGAAATAAATTCAAATTTACAAACATGAAAAAAAGAAGGTAAAGAAGAAAATAAAGAAGGTAAAGAAGTAGACAAAGAAAGTAAAGAAGTAAGAAAATAACGTAAAGAAGAAGGTAAAGAAGGAAAAGTACAAGGTAAAGAAGGTGAAGAAGTCAAAGAAGATAAAAAAGATGTCAATGAAGATAAAGAAGAAGTAGAAGAAGTTAAGGAAGAATTCAAAGAAGTAAAGAAGAAGTCAAAGAAGGTAAAGAAGAAGTCAAAAAAGGTAAAGAAGTCAAAGAAGGTAAAGAAGAATTCAAAAAAGTAAAGAAGCAATCAATGAAGGTAAAGAAGATTGTAAAGACGGTTTCAAATGAGGTAAAGAAGAAGTCAAATAAGGTATAGATGAAGTCAAAAAGGGTAAAGAAGTCTCAGAAGGTAAAGAAGTAGTCAAAGAAAGTGAAGAAGAAGTCAATGAAGAAAAAGAAGAAGGTATTTAAGGTAAAGAAGAAGGTAAAGAAGGAAAAGTACAAGGTAAAGAACGTGAAGAAGTCAATGAAGATGAAGAAGTCAAAGAAGGTAAAGAAGAAGTAAAAGAAGTTAAGGAAGAAGTCAAAGAAGGTAAAGAAGAATCAAGGAAAGTAAAGAATAATTAATAGAAGGTAAATAAAAAGTCAAAGAAGGTAAAGAAGAAGTCAAAGCAGGTAATGAAGAAGTCAAAGGACGTAAAGAAGAAGGTAAAGAACGTAAAGAAGAAGTCAAATATGGTATAGAAGAAGTCAAAAAGGGTAAAGAAGTTAAAGAAGGTAAAGAAGAAGGTAAAAAGAAGTCAAAGAAGGTAAAGAAGATGGTTGAGAATGTAAAACAGAAGGAAAAGAAGGTAAAGAAGAAGGTAAAGAAGATCAAGAAGTATTCAAAGATGGTACAGAAGAAGTCAAAGAAGGTAAAAAAGAAGGTAAAGAAAGTAAAGAAGAAGTCAAAGAAGGTAAATAGAAGGTAAAGAAGGTATAGAAGAAGTCAAAGAAAGTGAAGAAGTAGGTAATGAAGGTAAAGAAGAAGACAAAGAAGGTAAAGAAGTCAAAGAACATTAAAGGAGAAATTAAAGAAGGAAGACAAATAAAGTAAAGAAGAAGACAAAGAAGGTAAAGAAGAAGTCAAAGAAGGTAAAGATGAAGACAAGAAGGTACAGAAGATGTCAAAAAATGTAAAGAAGTCAAAGAAGTTAAAGAAGGTTAAGAAGTCAAAGAACACTAAAGAAGAAGTCAAAGAAGGTAAAGAAGTCAAAGAAGGTAAAGAACAACACAAAGAGGGTAAAGAAGAAGTAGAGACGTTAAAATATAATTCAAAGAAGTTAAAAAAAGCAAAGAAGGTAAAGAAGAAGTCAAAGAAGGTAAAGAAGTCAAAGAACATTAAAGGAGAAATTAAAGAAGGAAGTCAAATAAAGTAAAGAAGAAAACAAAGAAGGTAAAGAAGCAGGCAAATAAGGTAAAGATGATGTCAAAGAATGTACATACGTAGTCAAAAAAGGAAAGAAGTCAAAGAAGGTAAAGAAGGTAAAGAAGAAGTCAAAGAACATTAAAGAAGAAGTCAAAGAAGGTAAAGAAGTCAAAGAAGGTAAAGAAGAAGTCAAAGAGGGTAAAGAGGAAGTAAAACAAGGTAAAGTATAATTCAAAGAAATTAAAGAAAAAAGCAAAGAAGGTAAAGAAGAAGTCAAAGAAGGCAAAGAAGGAGTCAAATGTGGTTAAGAAGAATTGAAAAGGTAGGGAAGAAGTCAAAGAATGTAAGGAAGAAGTCAAAGGAGTTAAAGAAGACGGCAGAGAAGGTAAAAAAGAATGTAAAAAAGGTAAAGAAGAAATCAAAGAAAGTAAAGAAGAAGTCAAACAAGGTAAAGGAGAAGGTAGAGAACTTATAAGAAGGTAAAGAAGGTAAAGAAAAAAGTAAAGAAGGGACAGAAGAAGTCAAAGAAAGTTAAGAAGTAGGTAAAGAAGGTATAGAAGAAGTCAAAGAAGGTAAAGAAGAAGGTAAAGAAGGAAAAGTACAAGGTAAAGAAGGTGAAGAAGTCAAAGAAGTTAAAGAAGAAGTCAAGGAATATAAAGAAGAAGTAAAAGAAGTTAAGGAAGAAGTCAAAGAATGTAAAGAAGAAGTCAAAGAAGGTAAAGAAGAAGTCAAAGAAGGTAAAGAAGAAGTCAAAGGAGGTAAAGAAGAAGGTAAAGAAGGTAAAGAAGAAGGTAAAGAAGGTAAAAAGAAGGTAAAGATGGAAAAGAAGAAGGTAAAGAAGAAGGGAATGAAGGTAAAGAAGAATCAAAGAAGGTAAAGAAGAATGTAAAGAAGGTAAAGAAGCAGGTAAAGAGGTAAAAAGGAAGTCAAAGAAGGTACAGAAGAAGGTAAAGAAGGAAAAGAATGTATAGAAGTTAAAGAAAAAATAAAAGAAAGTAATGTAGAAAGTAAAGAAAGTAAAAAGAAGGTAAAGAAGGTAAAAAACAGATTAGAAGGTAAAGAAGTCAAAGAGGTTAAAGAAGAAGAGAAAGAACGATAAGAAGAATGTGAAAAAGCTAACGAAAGTAAAGAAGAAGGTAAAGAAGAAGACAAAGAAGGTAAAGCAGAAGGTAAAAAAGTAAAGAATTCAAAAATGTAAAGAAGAAGACAAAGTACAGAAAAGAAGAAGGTAAAGAACATAAATAAGAAGTCAAAGAAGGTAAAGAAGGAGATAAAGAAGGTAAAGAAGGTGTCAAAGAATGTATAGAAAAGTCAATAAGTAAAGAAGAAGGTAAAGAAGGTAAGAAGAAGTGAAAGATGGTAAAGAAGTCAAAGAACAGAAATAAGAAGGTAAGGAAGTTAAAGAACAAGTTAAAGAAGGTATAAAAGAAGTCAAGAATGTAAAGAAGAAGGTAAAGAAGTTAAAGAAGAAGGTAAAGAAGGTAAAGAAGAAGGTAAAGAAGTTAAAGAAGAGAGGGTAAAGAAGAAGGTAAAGGAGAAGTGAAAGAAGGTAAAGAAGAATCAAAGAAGGTAAAGAAGAAGGTAAAGATGGTAAAGAGTAAGGTAAAGAAGGTAAAGAAGAAGTGAAAGAAGGTAAAGAACTCAAAGAAGGTAAAGACAAATGTAAGGACATAAAGAAGTCAAAGAAGTAAAAGATGATAAAGTAGCTAAAGGTGAAGTCAAAAAAGGTAAAGAAGAAGATAAAGAACAGCAAAGAAGGCAAAGAAGATAAGAAAGTAAAGAAGGTAAAGTAGGTAAAGAAGAATGTAAATTATGTAAAGTAGAAGGCAAAGAAAGTCAAAAGAAGGTAAAAAACGTAAAGAAGTCTAAGAAGGTAAAGAAGAATGTACAGAGCGTAAAGAAGAAGTCAAAGAATGTATAGAAGAAAGTAAAGAAGGAAAAGAATGTAAAGAAGTTAAAGAATAAATTAAACAAGCTAATGTAGAAGGTAAAGAAGGTAAAAAAGAAGGTAAAAACTACAAAGAACAGGTCAAAGAGGTAAAAAGTCAAAGGAGGCAAAGAAGAAAAGAAAGAAGGTAAAAAGAAGGTAAAGAAGGTAAAAAGAAGTCCAAGAAGAAAAAGAAGAAGGTAAAGAAGTTAAAGAACGTAAAGAAGGTAAAGAAGAAGGTAAAGGAGAAGAGTAAGAAGGTAAAGAAGAATCAAAGAATGTAATGAAGAAGGTAAAGAATATAAAGAAGCAGGGATAGAAAGTAAAGAAAAAGGTAAAGAAGGTAAAGAAGAACGTAAAGAATGTAAAAAGAAGGGAAAGAAGGTAAAGAAGACCTCAAAGAAGGAAAAGAACATAAAGAAGTCAAAAAATTCAAAGAAGGAGGTAAAGAAGGTAAAGAGGAAGTAAAGAAAGTAAAGAAAATGTCAAAGGAGGTAAAAAAGGTAAAGAAGGAAAAGAATGTAGAGAAGTTAATGAAGAAGTCAAAACGTAATGTAGAAGGTAAAGAAGTTAAAAAAGAAGGTAAAGAAGTTAAAGAACAGGTCAAAGAAGGTAAAGAAATCAAAGAAGGTAAAGAAGAAAGGAAAGAATGCAAAGAAGAAGGTAAAGAAATGTAAAGAAGTCAAAGAAAACAAAGATGAATGAAAACAACGTAAAGAAGTCAAAGAAGTTAAGAAGATGATAAAGTAGGTAAAGATGAAGTCAAAAAAGGTAAAAAAGAAGATAAAGAACAGAAAGAATGTAAAAAGGAGATGGAAATTTTTAAATATAAAAAAAATAAACCATGAGAAAAAAAAAAGAACAGAAAGAACTCAAAGAAGATAAAGAAAGGTAATGAAGGTAAAGAAGTCAAAGAATAGAAGAAGAAAATAAAGAACAGCAAAAAAGAAGGTTAAGAAGGTAAAGAAGAATTTATAAAAGGTAAAGAAGGTAAATAAGGTAAAGAAGCACATAATGAACGTAAAGGAGAAGGTATAAAAGGTAAAAAAGAAGTCAAATAAAGTAAAGAATAAGGTATAGAAGGTAAAAAAGAAGGTAAAGAATGTAAAAAAGAAGGTAAAATAGGTATAGAAGAAGTAAAAGAAGGTAAAGAAAAATGTAAATAAGGTGAATAAAAAGGTAAAGTAGGTAAAGAAGAAAATGTAGGAAAAGAAGAAGTCAAAGAAGGTAAAGAAGAAGGGAAAGAAGAAGTTAAAGAAGGTATAGAAGAAGTCAACGAAGGTAAAGAAGAAAATAATTAAGGAAAAGAAGAAGGTAAAGAAGTTAAAAAAAAGGTAAAGAAGAAGTCAAAGAAGGTAAAGAAGAAGGTAAAGAACAGTAAAGGAAAAATCAAAGACGGTAAAGAAGAAGGTAAAGAAGGAGTCAAAGAAGGTAAAGAAGGTAAAGAAGAAGTCAAAGAAGGTAGAGAGAAGATCAAGAACACTAAAGAAGAAGGTAAAAAACGTAAAGAATAAGGTAAAGAAGGTAAAGAAGAAGTTAAAGAAAGTAAAGGATTCAAAGATGTTATAGGAGAAGGTAAAGAAGGAAAAAGGTAAAGAAGTTAAAGAAGAAGTCAAAGAACGTAATGTAGAAAGTAATTAAGGTAAAAAAAAGGCAAAGAAGTTAAAGAGCACTTCAAAAAGTTAAAGATGTCAAAGAAGGTAAAAAAGAAAGGAAAGAATGTAAACAAGAAAGTAAGAAATGTAAAGAAGTCAAAGAAGGTAAAGCAGAAGGTAAAGAAGGTAAAGATAAATGTAAACAAGGTAAAGAAGAAAGTAAAGAAGAAGGTGAAGAAGGCAAAGAAGGAAAAGAAGAATATAAAAAACAGAAAAGATGAAGGTAAAGAACGTAAAGAAGAAGTCAAAGAAGGTAAAAAAGGAGATAATGAAGGTATAGAAGAAGTCAAGGAAGATAAAGAAGAAGGTAAAGAAGGTAAACAAGAAGTGAAAGAAGATAAAGAAAGAAAAGAAGGTAATGATGAATGTAAAGAATGTAACAAAGTCAAAGAAGTTAAAGAAGATGATAAAGAAGGTAAAGATGAAGTCAAAGAAGGTAAAGAAGAAGATACAGAACAGTAAACAAGTCAAAGAAGATAAAAAAAGGTAAAGAAGGTAAAGAAGTCAAAGAACATAGAAGAAAATAAAGAACATTAAAGAAGAAGGTAAAGAAGAAATTATAAAAGGTAAAGAAAGTAAATAAGGTAAAGAAGCACATAATGAACGTAAAGGAGAAGGTATAAAAGGTAAAAAAGGAAGTCAACGAAGGTAAAGAAGAAGGTATAAAAGGTACAGAAGAAGGTAAAGAATGTAAAAAAAGAAGGTAAAGTAGGTATAGAAGAAGGTAAGGAAAAACGTAAAGAAGGTAAAGAAGAAAAAAAAGGTAAAGAACAAGACAAAGAAGGTACAGAAGGAAAAGAAGAAGTCAATGAAGGTAAAGATGAAGGTAAAAAGGGAAAGAAGTTAAAGAAGGTATAGAAGAAGTCAAAGAAGGTAAAGAAGAAAATAAATAAGGAGAAGAAGTTAAGGAAGTTAAAGAAGAAATAAAAGAAAGTAATGTAGAAAGTAAAGAAAGTAAAAAGAAGGTAAAGAAGGTAAAGAACAAGTAAGAAGGTAAAGAAGTCAAAGAAGTTAAAGAAGAAGGGAAAGAAGGTTAAGAAGAATGTTAAAAAGGTAAAGAAAGTAAAGAAAAAGTTAAAGAAGAAGGCAAAGAAGGTAAAGCAGAAGGTAAAAAAGTAAAGAAGAATTCAAAAATGTAAAGAAGAAGACAAAGAACAGAAAAGAAGGTAAAGAACATAAAGAAGAAGTCAAAGAAGTTAAAGAAGGAGATAAAGAAGGTAAGAAGATGTCAAAGAAAGTATAGAAAAGACAATAAGGTAAAGAAGAAGGTAAAGAAGGTAAGAAGAAGTGAAAGATGGTAAAGAAATGTAAAGAAGTCAAAGAAGGTAAATAAGAAGGTAAAGAAGGTAAAGAAAAATGTAAAGAAGGTAAAGAAGAAAGTGAAGAAGGTACAGAAAAAGACAAAGAAGGTAAAGGAGAATATAAAGAACAGTAAAGAAGGTAAAGAACGTAAAGAAGAAGTCAAAGAAGGTAAAGAAGGAGATAAAGAAGGTATAAAAGAAGTCAAGGAAGGTAAAGAAGTAGTGAAAGAAGGTAAACAACTCAAAGAAGGTAAAGATGAATATAAAGAATGTAAAGAATTCAAAGAAGCTAAGGAAGATGATAAAGTAGGTAAAGATGAAATCAAAGAAGGTAAATAAGATAAAGAACAGTAAAGAAGGCAAAGAAGATAAAGAAAGTCAAAGAAGAGGGACCACCAACA
The DNA here is from genome assembly GCF_903992535.2 of Arvicola amphibius. Lineage (NCBI taxonomy): Eukaryota > Metazoa > Chordata > Mammalia > Rodentia > Cricetidae > Arvicola > Arvicola amphibius. Next base: position 53,057 of record NW_024582320.1, read on the forward strand.
TTCCCCAACTCCCCCCCACCCGCCTCCAGCAAACTTCCTGCTCTTCCTGCAGGGGTTATTCTCCCCGGATACTGCCTCTCTCTTCCTGTCCCTTCCCAGCGTGCACACAGAACACCCCCCTGCCTCATCCTCTCGTCTTTGGGGCCACAAAATCCCACAGCTCAGCCTGTTTGGGTGCCGGGGACCTGGAATTGAGTGCACCCAGGCCTGTGGGAGGTCCCCTCTTTCATTAGCCAGCTGCCTGCAGCAAGGTAGCCCTTTTGTCAGCGAGCTGCTTGGCCTGCAAGAAGACCTGACAGTAGGCCAGAGGATCCATCATTCATGGGGGTGAGTGAGGAGTGAGTGCCTGAACCATGGCAGCTGCCAGGAGAGGGACCACCGACATTTCCCAACTCCCCCCCACTTGCACACTTCCTGCTCTTCCTGCAGGGGATATTCTCCCCGGATACTGCCTCTCTCTTCCTGTCCCTTCCCAGCTTGCACCCAGAACCCCCCCTGCCTCGTCCTCCTGTCTTTGGGGCCACAAAATCCCACAGCTCAGATAGTTTGGGCACCGGGGACCTGGAATTGATTGCACCCAGGCCAGTGGGAGGTCCCCTCCTTCATTAGTCTGCCTGCAGAAAGGTAGGCCCCTTGTCAGTGAGCTGCTTGGCCTGCAAGGAGACCTGACAGTCTGCCAGAGGATCCATCACTCATTGGGGAGTTATTCTCCCCGGATACTGCCTTTCTCTTCCTGTACCTTCCCAGCTTGCACCCAGAAACACCCCCCTGCCCTCGACTCATCCTCCCGTCTTTGGGGCCACAAAATCCCACAGCTCAGCCTGTTTGGGCTCTGGGGACCTGGAATTGAGTGCACCCAGGCCGGTGGGAGGTCCCCTCCTTCATTTGACTGCCCAGGGCAAGGTAGGCCTTTGTCTGAGAGCTGCTTGGCCTGCAAGGGGACCTGACAGTCTGCCAGAGGATCCATCATTCATTGGGGTGAGTGAATTTAATTCATTGGGGTGAACTGAACTACTAAAAGAAGACCCAAAGGGGATTATTCAGAGGAACAAATGGGCAGGCGCCAATGCAAGAATTCCTCCAACAATTTGAAAAACAACATGAAAGCACCAGAACCCAGCGAACTTATAACAGGAGGACTTGAACACACTAATCAAGAATAAGTAGAAAAAATTGACTTTATGAAAGTAATAGAGTCCCTTAAACAGGAGGTGAAAAACTCCCTTAAGGAAATGGACGAGAAGAATAACAAAAAGTTTGAAGAATTGAGTAAATCCGTAAATGATATCCTAGGAAACCAAGAAAAAACAATCAAACAGATAAAGGAAACAGTGCAAGACTTGAAAACTGAAATGGAGGCAAGGAAGAAAACACAACCCGAGGGCCAGCCGGATATGCAAAATCTATGTAAACGAACAGAGACTACAGAAACAAGCATAACCAACAGAATACAAGAGATAGAAGAAAGAACCTCAGATTCTGAAGATACCATAGAGAAAATAAACGCACTGATCAAAGAAAACAGCAAATCCAACAAATTCTCATCACAAAACATTCAGGAAATCTGGGACACAATAAAAAGACGAAACCTAAGAATAATAGGCATAGAAGAAGGAGAAGAAATACAGCTCAATGGTCCAGAAAATATATTTAATAAAATTATAGAAGAAAACTTCCCAAACCTAAAGAAAGATATTCCTATTAAGGTTCAAGAAGCTTACAGAACACCAAATAGACTGGATCAAAAAAAAAATCCCCTCGCCATATTATAATCAAAATGCAAAACATACAGAATAAAGAAAGAATATTAAGAGCTGCAAAGGAAAAAGGTCAAGTAACATATAAAGGTAAACCTATCAGACTAACACCTGACTTCTCTATGGAAACCATGAAAGCCAGAAGGTCCTGGATAGATGTTTTGCAGAAACTAAGAGACCATGGACCCAGATTACTATACCCAGCCAAGCTTTCATTCACTATAAATGGAGAAAACAAAATATTCCAGGATAAAAACAAATTTAAACAATACATAGCCACAAATCTACCCTTACAGAAAGTAATAAAAGGAAATTCACAAACAAAGGAGTCCAGCATTGCCCAAAATAACTCAGACATCTAGCGACCCTTCACCAGCACATCTCAAAGAAAGGAAACACACAATCTCTACTACCAAATAAAAAATGACAACCGGAGTTAATATCCCCTGGTCATTAATATCACTTAATATTAATGGACTCAACTCACCTATAAAAAGGCACAGGCTAAGAGATTGGATATGAAAACAGGATCCAACATTCTGCTGTTTACAAGAAACACACCTCAACCACAAAGACAGACATCTACTCAGAGTAAAGGGTTGGAAAAAGGTTTATCAGGCAAATGGACCTAAAAAACAAGCCGGTGTGGCCATACTAATTCCTAAAAAAGTTGACTTCAAACTAAAATCAATCAGAAGAGATGGAAAGGGACACTTTATACTCATTACAGGAAAAAATCTATCAGAATGAAGTCTCAATCCTGCATATCTATGCCAATAATACAAAAGCACCCACTTATATAAAAGAAACATTACTAGAACTCAAGGCAGCCATCAAACCAAACACACTGATAGTGGGAGACTTCAACACTCCTCTTTCACCAATGGACAGGTCAATTCGACAGAAACCTAACAGAGAATTAAGAGACTTAATAGAGGTAATGAACCAAATGGACTTAACAGACATCTATAGAACATTCCACCCAAACAGGAAAGAATATACCTTCTTCTCTGCGGCTCATGGAACCTTTTCGAAAATTGATCACATACTCGGTAACAAAGCAAACTTCCACAGTTACAAAAACATATTAGTAATCACCTGCATCTTATCGGATCACCATGGATTAAATTAGAATTCAACAACAATGCTACCCCCAGAAAGCCTACAAACTTAGGGAAACTGAACAGTCAACTACTGAACCACAGCTGGGTCAAGGAAGAAATAAAGAAAGAAATTAAAGTCTTTGTTGAATTTAATGAAAACAAAGACACAACTTACTCAAACTTATGGGACACTATGAAAGCAGTGCTAAGAAGAAAATTCATAGCACTAAGTGCCCACTTAAAAAAAAACGGAGAAAGCACACATTGGAGACTTAACAGCACACCTGAAAGCTTTAGAAAAGAAAGAAGCAGACTCACCTAGGAGGAGTAGAAGACTGGAAATTATCAAACTGAGGGCAGAAATCAACAAAATAGAAACACAGAAAACAATCCAAAGAATCAATGAAACAAAAAGCTGGTTCTTGGAGAAAATCAACAAGATTGACAAACCCCTAGCCAAACTAATCAAACGGCAGAGAGAGAACACACAAATTAATAAGATCAGAAATGAAAAAGGGGACATAACCACAGACACAGAGTAAATTCAGAGAATCATTAGATCTTACTACAAAAGCCTGTATGACACAAAATTGGAAAATGTAAAAGAAATGGACACGTTTTTGGATAAGTACCATATACCAAATTTAAACCAGGACCAGGTAAATGCTCTAAATAGTCCTGTTAGTCGTGAAGAATTGGAAACTGTTATCAGAAACCTCCCTACCAAAAAGAGCCCAGGACCTGATGGGTTCAATGCAGAATTCTACCAGAACTTCCAAGAAGACCTAATACCTACACTCCTTAAGGTATTTCATAATATAGAAACAGAACAGTCATTGCCAAATTCCTTTTATGAAGCTACAATTACCCTGTTACCTAAACCACACAAAGACCCAACCAAGAAAGAGAATTACAGGCCAATCTCACTTATGAACATCGATGCAAAAATTCTCAATAAAATACTGGCAAACAGAATCCAAGAACACATTAGAAAAATTATCCACTACGATCAAGTAGGCTTCATCCCAGAGATGCAGGGCTGGTTCAACATACGAAATTCTATCAATGTAATCCATCATATAAATAAACTGAAGCAAAAAAAAATATGATCATCACATTAGATGCAGAAAAAGCATTTGACAAAATTCAGCACCCCTTTATGATAAAGGTCTTGGAGAGATTAGGGATACAGGGGTCATTCCTAAATATAATAAAGGCTATTTACAGCCAGCCGACAGCTAACATCAAATTAAATGGAGAGAAACTCAAGGCCATCCCACTAAATTCATGATCGTGACAAGGCTGTCCACTCTCTCCTTATCTCTTCAATATAGTGCTTGAAGTTCTAGCAATAGCAATAAGACAAAACAAGGGGATCAAGGGAATTCGAATTGGAAAGGAAGAAGTTAAACTTTCGTTATTTGCAGATGATATGATAGTGTACATAAGCGACCCGAAAAACTCCACCAAAGAACTCCTACAGCTGATAAACTCCTTTAATATCGTGGCAGGTTACAAGATCAATTCCAAAAAATCAGTTGCCCTCCTATATACAAAGGATAAGGAAGAAGAGAAAGAAATCAGTGAAGCGTCACCTTTCACGATAGCCACAAATAGCATAAAATATCTTGGGGTAACTCTAACCAAGGAAGTGAAAAACCTATTTGACAAGAACTTTAAGTCTTAAGAAAGAAACTGAAGAGGACACCAGAAAATGGAAGGATCTCCCTTGCTCTTGGATTGGGAGGATCAACATAGTAAATATGGCAATACTACCGAAGGCAATCTATAGATTTAATGCAATCCCCATCAAGATCCCATCAAAATTCTTCACAGATCTTGAGAGGACAATAATCAACTTTATATGGAAGAACAAGAAACCAAGGATAGCCAAAACAATCTTATACAATTAAGGAACTTCTGGAGGCATTACCATCCCTGACTTCAAACTCAATACAGAGCTACAGTATTGAAAACAGCTTGGTATTGGCATAAAAATAGAGAAATCGACCAATGGAATCAAATAGAAGACCCCGATATTAACCCACAAACCTATGAACACCTGATTTTTGATAAAGGAGCTAAAAGCACACAATGGAAGAAAGAAAGCATCTTCAACAAATGGTGCTGGCATACCTGGATGTCAACCTGTAGAAGAATGAAAGTAGATCCGTGTCTATCACCATGCACAAAACTCAAGTCCAAATGGATTAAAGACCTCAATATCAATCTGAACACACTGAACCTGTTAGAGGAGAAAGTGGGAAGTACTCTACAACATTTGGGCACAGGAGACTGCTTCCTACGTATAGCCCCAGCCACACAGATATTAAGGGCATCATTGAATAAATGGGACCTCCTGAAGCTGAGAAGCTTCTGTAAAGCAAAGGACACTGTCAATAGGACAAAAAGGCAGCCTACTGACTGGGAAAAGATCTTCACCAATCCCGCAACAGACAAAGGTCTGATCTCCAAAATATATAAGGAACTCAAGAGACTAGACTTTAAAATGCTAATGAACCCAATTAAAAAATGGGGCACTGAACTGAACAGAGAATTCTCAATAGATGAAGTTCAAATGGCCAAAACACACTTAAGGTCATGCTCAACCTCCCTAGCTATCAGAGAAATGCAAATCAAAACAACTTTGAGATATCACCTTACACCTGTCAGATTGGCTAAAATCCAAAACACCAATAATAACCTTTGCTGGAGAGGTTGTGGGGTAAGGGGTACACTCATCCATTGCTGCTGGGAATGCACACTTGTGCAACCACTTTGGAAAGCAGTGTGGCGGTTTCTCAGGAAATTCGGGATCAACCTACCCCAGGACCCAGCAATTCCACTATTGGGAATCTACCCAAGAGATGCCCAATCATACAACAAAAGCATATGCTCATCTATGTTCATAGCAGCATTATTTGTAATAGCCAGATCCTGGAAACAACCTAGATGCCCTTCAGTGGAAGAATGGATGAAGAAACTGTGGAATATATACATGCTAGAATACTACTCAACGGTAAAAAAAACAATGACATCTTGAATTTTACATGCAAATGGATGGAAAGAGAAAACACTATTCTGAGTGAGGTAACCCAGACCCAAAAAGATGAACATGGGATGTACTCACTCATAATCGGTTTCTAGCCATAATTAAAGGAAATCGAGCCTATAATTTGGGATCCTTGAGAAGATAATAAGAAGGTGAACTCCCAAAAGAAGATATAGTAATCCTCCTGGATATTGGAAGTAGACACGATCGCCAGGCAAAAATTGGGAACTTGAGGGTTGGAAGGGAAGATGGGGAGAGAAAAGCGTGAAGGGGAGAATGGGGGGAGCTCGGAGGAATGGGATGCTTGGGATACAGGAAGGGTGGATATGGGAGCAGGGAAGCATATATCTTAATTTATGGAGCCACCTGAGGGTTGTCAAGAGACTTGACCCTAGAGGGGTTCCTAGGTTTCCAGGGAAATGCCCCCCAGTTAGTTCCTTGGGCAGCTGAGGAGAGGGAGCCTGAAAAGGCCAGTTCCTATAGCCATACTGATGAATTTCTTGCATATCACCATAGAACCTCCACCTGGCGATAGATGAAGAAAATGACAGAGCCCCACATTGGAGCACCGGACTGAGCTCCCAAGGTCCTGATGAGAAGCAGAAGGAGAGAGAACATGAGAAAGAAAGTCAGGACCGTGAGGAAACCTCCACCTGGCGATAGATGAAGAAAATGACTGAGCCCCACATTGGAGCACTGGACTGAGCTCCCAAGGTTCTGATGAGGAGCAGAAGGAGAGAGAACACGAGAAAGAAAGTCAGGAACGAGAGGGGTGCGTTCACTCATGGAGACGGTGGGACAGAACTAATGGGAGATCACCAACTCCAGTTGGAATGGGACTGATGGATCATGCGACCAAACCCGTCTCTCTGAATGTGGCCAGCAGTGGGGGCTGACTGAGAAGCAAAGGACAATGGCGCTGGGCTCTGATTCTTCTGCTTGGACGAGCTCTGTGGGAGCCTTCTCAGCTTGGTCGATCACCTTCCTGGACTGGGGCTAGTTGGGAGGACCTTGGTCTTAGCATAGAGTGGGGAACCCTGATGGGTCCTTGGCCTTGAGAGGGAGGGAGGGGAGGTATGGGTGGAGGGGAGGGGAGGGAAGGGGGAGGAGGAAGAGAGCGAAGGGAGAGGAGGAGGGAAGGAGATGGAAATTTTTAAATATAAAAAAATAAACCATGAAAAAAAATCATCAATGTCATCTACCATATAAATAAACTAAAAGAAAGAAACAATACGGTCATCTCATTAGATGTTGAAAAAGCATTCTACAAACTCTAAGACCCCTTCATGATAAAGATCTTGGAGAGACCAGGGATACAAGGAACATATCTAAACATAAAAAAGCAATGTACAGCAAGATGACAGCCAACTTCCAAGTAAATTGAGAAAAACTCAAATGTACAATAAATGTTTCAAATTTACATATACTTACATTTTGTCTTTAAAATAAAATTGGAAGTCATTAAAAAAGAAAAAAATATACCCCTCCCCCCAAAAGAAAGTCAAAGAAGGTAAAGAAGAAGCTAAAGTAGGGAAAGAAGGAGGTAAATAATGTAAAGTAGAACGTAAAGAAGGTAAAGAAGTCCAAGAAGGTAAAGAAGAAGGTAAAGACATAAAGAAGAATCAAGAAGGTATAGAAGAAGGTAAAGAAGGAAAAGAATGTAAAGAAATTAAGAAGAAATTAAAGAAAGTAATGTAGAAGGTAAAGAAGTTACAAATAAAATAAAAAAGATAAAGAACAGGTCAAAGAGGTAAAGAAGACAAAGAAAATAAAGAAGAACGGAAACAAGGGAAAGAACAGTAAAGAAGTCAAAGAACGAAAAGAAGCAGGTAAAGAAGGTAAAGAAGAATGTAAAAAGGTAACGAAAGTAAAGAAAAAGGTAAAGAAGAAGGCAAAGCAGGTAAAGCAGAAGGTAAAAAAGGTAAAGAAGGAGTCAAAAAGGTAAAGAAGAAGATAAAGAACAGTAAAGAAGAAGGTAAAAAATATAAAGAAGAATTCAAAGAAGGTAAAGAAGGATGATAAAGAAGGTATAGAAGAAGTCAAGGAAGGTAAAGAAGAAGGAGAAGAAGGTAAGAAGAAGTGAAAGATGGTAAAGAAGGCAAAGAACGTAAAGAAGAAGGTAACAAAGGTAAAGAACAACTTAAAGAACGTATAAAAGAAGTCAAGGAAGGTAAAGAAGAAGGTAAAGAACAGTAAAGAAGAAGGTAAAGAAGGTAAAGAACAAGTTATAGAAGGTTTAGAAGAAGTCGAGGAAGGCAAAGAAGAAGGTAAAGAAGTTAAAGAAGAAGGTAAACAAGGAAAAGAATGTAAAGAAGTTAGAGAAGAAGTCAAAGAATGTAATGTAAAAGGTAAAGAATTTTAAAAAGAAGGTAAAGAAGTTAAAGAACAGGTCAAAGAAGGTAAAGAAATCAAAGAAGGTAAAGAAGAAAATAAAGAATAAAGAAGAAGGTAAAGAAGGTAAAGAAGGTAAAGAAGGTAAAGAAGAAGGTAAAGAAGGTAAGAAGAAATAAGAAGGTAAAGAAAGTGAAGAAGGTAAAGAAGAAGGTAAAGAAGAAGGTAAAGAAGGTAAAGAATTAGATAAAGAAGGTAAAGAAGAATATAAAGAACAGTAAAGAAAAAGGTAAAGAATTAAAGCAGATGTCAAAGAAGGTAAAGAAGGAGATAAAGAAGGTATAGAATAAGTCAAGGAAGGTAAAGAAGAAGGGAAAGAAGGTAAAGAACTCAAAGAAGGTAAAGACGAATGTAAAGAACGTAAAGAAGTCAAAGAAGTTAAAGAAGATGATAAAGTAGCTACTGATGAAGTCAAAGATGGTAAAGAAGATAAAGAACAGTAAAGAAGGCAAAGAACATAAAGAAAGGTAAAGAAGGTACAGAAGAAGGCAAAGAACATAAGAAGAAAATAAAGAACAGAAAAGAAGGAAAAGAAGAAATTATAAAAGGTAAAAAGAAAGTAAAGAAGGTAAAGAAGAACATAATGAATGTAAAGAAGGTATAAAAGGTAAAAAAGAAATCAAAGAAGGTAAAAACGAAGGTATAAAAGTTAAAAAAGAAGTAAAAGAATGTAAAGAATAAGGTAAAGAAGGTAAAGAAAAAGGTAAAGTAGGTAAAAAAGAAGTTAAAGAAGGTAAAGAAGTCAAAGAACGTAAAGAAGAAGATAAAGAAGATAAAGAAGAAGGTTAAGAAGGTAAAGAAGAAGGTAAAGAAGGTAAAAAGAAGGTAAAGAAGGTAAAGAAGAAGGTAAAGTAAAAGTCAAAGAAGATAAAGAAGGTAAAGCAGAAGGTAAATAAGGTAAAGAAGAAGTCAAAAAGGTAAAAAGTAGATAAAGAACAATAACCTTCTTCTTTACCTTCCTTGACTTCTTCTATACTTTCTTTATCTCCTTCTTTACCTTCTTTGACTTCTTTACCTTCTTTGACCTGTTCTTTAAAGTCTTTAC
>NW_024582320.1:62904-134083 GCF_903992535.2 Arvicola amphibius
CTCTCAAAGTACAGCTTTCAGAAAGTAATGGAACACTCCAGTCACTTCTAGCAATGCTTGCACTATTTAAAACAATTGCTTATACTTGCAGAGAAGAGCATATGCGTTTCTCTGGAAAGTATATGAATAATTATGTAGACTTACAAAAGAAATGGTTTATCTTTCAAAGTACAACATTCAGAAAGAAATGCAACACTCCATTTACTTCTCGTAATGTTTTGCACTGTTTCTCACAAGTGCTTCTTTTTTGAGACAAACGTATACGCTTTTCTTAGAAAAGCATCTTTAGAATTATATACCCATTCAAAAGAAAGGGGTTTTCTTTCTAAGTACAGCTTTTAGAAAGAAATCAAACACTGTATTCACATCAAGGTATGGTTTGCAATGTATGAAACAAGTGCTTGTTCCTGTAGAGAAACGTGTATGTGCTTCTCAGGAAAGCATCTGAAGATTTACGTAGACTTTCAAAAGAAAGGGATTATCTTTCAAAGTACAACATTCAGAAAGAAATACAACACTCCACTCACTTCTAGCAATGCTTCTGCACTGTTTCTCGAAAGTGCTTCTCGTTGGAGAGAAACACATAAGCATTTCTCAGGAAAGCATCTGAAGACTTATGTAGACTTTAAAATGAAAAGGCTTGTCTTTCGAAGAACAGCTTTCAGAAAAGAATGGAACACTTGCTGCAATACTTTGCACTGTGTCTCACTCGCAAGTGCTTGTATTTTCAGAGAAACGAATAAGCTTTCCTCAGGAAAGCATCTGAAGTACTATGTAGAGTTTCAAAATCAAGGGCTTATCTTTCAAAGTACTGCTTTCAGAACGAGAAGGAACCATCCAGTCACTTGTAGCACTGCTTTGCACTCTTGAAAACAATTGCTATTTCTTGGAGAGAAAAGCGTATGCGTTTCTCAGGACAGCTTCTGAAGACTTATGTAGACTTTCAAAAGAAAGGGTTTATCTTTCAAAGTACAACATTCAGAAAGAAATGGAACACTACAGTAGCTTCTAGCAATGCTTAGCACAGTTTGAAACAAGTGCATGTTCTTGGAGGGAAACGCCTATGCATTTGTCAAGAAAAAGTCTGTTGAATTATGTAGACTTTCATAAGAAAAGGCTCATCTTACAAAGTTCTGCTTTCTGAATGATACGGCACACGGCATTCCCTTCCAGCGATGCTTTGCATTGTTTGAAACAAGTGCTTGTTCCTGTAGAGAAGAGTATACGCGTTTCTCAGGAAAGTATATGAATTATTATGTAGACTTACAAAAGAAATGGTTTATCTTTCAAAGAACAACTTTCAGAAAGAAATGCAACACTCCATTTACTTCTAGCAATGATCTGCACTGTTTTTCGCAAGTGCTTCTCGTTTGAGAGAAACAGATAAGCATTTCTCAGGAAAGCATTTTTAGAATTATGTACGCATTCAAATGAAGGGGCTTATCTCTCAAAGTACAGCTTTCAGAAAGTAATGAAACACTCCAGTCACTTCTAGCAATGCTTGCACTATTTAAAACAATTGCTTATACTTGCAGAGAAGAGCATATGCGTTTCTCAGGAAAGCATATGAATAATTATGTAGACTTACAAAAGAAATGGTTTATCTTTCAAAGTACAACATTCAGAAAGAAATGCAACACTCCATTTACTTCTCGTAATGATTTGCACTGTTTCTCACATGTGCTTCTTTTTGAGAGAAACGTATAGAAAAGCTTCTTTAGAATTATATCCCCAATCCAAAGAAAGGGGTTTTCTTTCTAAGTACAGCTTTTAGCAAGAATTCAAACACTGTATTCACATCAAGGGATTGTTTGCACTGTTTGAAACAAGTGCTTGTTCCTGGAGAGAAACGTGTTTGTGCTTCTCAGTAAAGCATCTGAAGATTTACGTTGACTTTCAAAAGAAAGGGCTTTTCTTTCAAAGTACTGCTTTCAGAAGGATATGGAACACTCTAATCACTTCTAGCAATGCTCTGCACTATTTGAAACAATTGCTATTTTTGGGAGAGAAAAGCATTTGCTTTTCTCAGGAAATCATCTGAAGAATTATGTAGACTTTCAAAAGAAAGTGTTTATCTTTAAAAGTATAACATTCAGAAAGAAATGGAACACTACAGTAGCTTCTAGCAATGCTTAGCACCGTTTGAAACAAGTGCTTGTCCTGGAGAGAAACGTGTATGTGCTTCTCAGGAAAGCATCTGAAGATTTACGTTGACTTTCAAAAGAAAGGGCTTTTCTTTCAAAGTACTAGTTTCGGATGGATATGGAACACTCTAATCACTTCTAGCAATGCTCTGCACTATTTGAAACAATTGCTATTTCTGGGAGAGAAAAGCATTTGCTTTTCTCAGGAAAGCATCTGAAGAATTATGTAGACTTTTAAAAGAAAGGGTTTATCTTTCAAAGTACAACATTCAGAAAGAAATGCAACACTCCCCTCACTTCTAGCAATGCTCTGCACTGTTTCTCGAAAGTGCTTCTCGTTGGAGAGAAAAACATAAGCATTTCTCAGGAAAGCATCTGAAGACTTATGTAGACTTTAAAATGAAAAGGCTTGTCTTATGAAGAACAGCTTTCAGAAAAGAATGGAACACTTGCTGCAATGCTTTGCACTGTGTCTCACTCGCAAGTGCTTGTCTTTTGAGAGAAACGAATAAGCTTTCCTCAGGACAACATCTGAAGTACTATGTAGACTTTCAAAAGAAAGGGCTTATCTTTCAAAGTACTGCTTTCAGAACGAGAAGGAACCATCCAGTCACTTCTAGCAATGCTTTGCACTTTTGAAAACAATTGCTATCTCTTGGAGAGAAAAGCATATGCGTTTCTCAGGACAGCTTCTGAAGACTTATGTAGACTTTCAAAAGAAAGGGTTTATCTTTCAAAGTACAACATTCAGAAAGAAATGGAACACTACAGTAGCTTCTAGCAATGCTTAGCACCGTTTGAAACAAGTGCATGTTCTTGGAGGGAAACGCCTATGCGTTTGTCAAGAAAACGTCTGTTGAATTATGTAGACTTTCATAAGAAAAGGCTCATCTTCCAACTTTCTGCTGTCTGAATGATATGGTACACGGCATTCCCTTCCAGCGATGCTTTGCATTGTTTGAAACAAGTGCTTGTTCCTGTAGAGAAGAATATACGCGTTTCTCAGGAAAGTATAAGAATAATAATGTAGACTTAGAAAAGAAATGGTTTATCTTTCAAAGTACAACATTCAGAAAGAAATGCAACACTTCATTTCCTTCTCGTAGTGTTTTGCACTGTTTCTCACAAGTGCTTCTTTTTTGATAGAAACGTATAGAAAAGCATCTTTAGAATTATATACCCATTCAAAAGAAAGGGGTTTTCTTTCTAAGTACAGCTTTTAGAAAGAAATCAAACACTGTATTCACATCAAGGTATGGTTTGCACTGTTTGAAACAAGTGCTTGTTCCTGGAGAGAAACGTGTATGTGCTTCTCAGGAAAGCATCTGAAGATTTGCGTAGACTTTCAAAAGAAAGGGTTTCTCTTTCAAAGTACAACATTCAGAAAGAAATGCAACACTCCACTCACTTCTAGCAATGCTCTGCACTGTTTCTCGAAAATGCTTCTCCTTGGAGAGAAACACATAAGCATTTCTCAGGAAAGCATCTGAAGACTTATGTAGACTTTAAAATGAAAAGGCTTGTCTTTCGAAGAACAGCTTTCAGAAAAGAATGGAACACTTGCTGCAATGGTTTGCACTGTGTCTCACTCGCAAGTGCTTGTCTTTTGAGAGAAACGAATAAGCTTTCCTCAGGAAAGCATGTGAAGAACTATGTAGAGTTTCAAAATCAAGGGCTTATCTTTCAAAGTACTGCTTTCAGAACGAGAAGGAACCATCCAGTCACTTGTAGCACTGCTTTGCACTCTTGAAAACAATTGCTATTTCTTGGAGAGAAAAGCGTATGCGTTTCTCAGGACAGCTTCTGAAGACTTATGTAGACTTTCAAAAGAAAGGGTTTATCTTTCAAAGTACAACATTCAGAAAGAAATGGAACACTACTGTAGCTTCTAGCAATGCTTAGCACCGTTTGAAACAAGTGCTTGTTCCTGGAGAGAAACGTGTATGTGCTTCTCAGGAAAGCATCTGAAGATTTACGTTGACTTTCAAAAGAAAGGGCTTTTCTTTCAAAGTACTGCTTTCAGAAGGATATGGAACACTCTAATAACTTCTAGCAATGCTCTGCACTATTTGAAACAATTGCTATTTCTGGGAGAGAAAAGCATTTGCTTTTCTCAGGAAAGCATCTGAAGAATTATGTAGACTTTCAAAAGAAAGGGTTTATCTTTCAAAGTACAACATTCAGAAAGAAATGCAACACTCCCCTCACTTCTAACAATGCTCTGCACTGTTTCTCGAAAGTGCTTCTCGTTGGAGAGAAACACATAAGCATTTCTCAGGAAAGCATCTGAAGACTTCTGTAGACTTTAAAATGAAAAGGCTTGTCTTTCGAAGAACAGCTTTCAGAAAAGAATGGAACACTTGCTGCAGTGCTTTGCACTGTGTCTCACTCGCAAGTGCTTGTATTTTTAGAGAAACGAATAAGCTTTCCTCAGGATAACTTCTGAAGTACTATGTAGACTTTCAAAAGAAAGGGCTTATCTTTCAAAGTACTGCTTTCAGAACGAGAAGGAACCATCCAGTCACTTCTAGCAATGCTTTGCACTTTTGAAAACAATTGCTATCTCTTGGAGAGAAAAGCATATGCATTTCTCAGGACAGCTTCTGAAGACTTATGTAGACTTTCAAAAGGAAGGGTTTATCTTTCAAAGTACAACATTCAGAAAGAAATGGAACACTACAGTAGCTTCTAGCAATGCTTAGCACAGTTTGAAACAAGTGCATGTTCTTGGAGGGAAACGACTATGCTTTGTCAAGAAAACGTCTGTTGAATTATGTAGACTTTCATAAGAAAAGGCTCATCTTACAAAGTTCTGCTTTCTGAATGATACGGCACACGGCATTCCCTTCCAGCGATGCTTTGCATTGTTTGAAACAAGTGCTTGTTCCTGTAGAGAAGAGCATACGCGTTTCTCAGGAAAGTATATGAATAATTATGTAGACTTACAAAAGAAATGGTTTATCTTTCAAAGAACAACATTCAGAAAGAAATGCAACACTCCATTTACTTCTAGCAATGATCTGCACTGTTTTTCGCAAGTGCTTCTTGTTTGAGAGAAACACATAAGCATTTCTCAGGAAAGCATTTTTAGAAATATGTACTGCATTCAAATGAAAGGGCTTATCTCTCAAAGTACAGCTTTCAGAAAGTAATGGAACACTCCAGTCACTTCTAGCAATGCTTGCACTATTTAAAACAATTGCTTATACTTGCAGAGAAGACCATATGCGTTTCTCTGGAAAGTATATGAATAATTATGTAGACTTACAAAAGAAATGGTTTATCTTTCAAAGTACAACATTCAGAAAGAAATGCAACACTCTATTTACTTCTCGTAATGTTTTGCACTGTTTCTCAGAAGTGCTTCTTTTTTGAGACAAACGTATAAGCTTTTCTTAGAAAAGCATCTTTAGAATTATATACCCATTCAAAAGAAAGGGGTTTTCTTTCTAAGTACAGCTTTTAGAAAGAAATCAAACACTGTATTCACATCAAGGGATGGTTTGCACTGTTTGAAACAAGTGCTTGTTCCTGGAGAGAAACGTGTATGTGCTTCTCAGGAAAGCATCTGAAGATTTACGTAGACTTTCAAAAGAAAGGGCTTTTCTTTCAAAGTAATGCTTTCAGAAGGATATGGACCACTCTAGTCACTTCTAGCAATGCTCTGCACTATTTGAAACAATTGCTTTTTCTGGGAGAGAAACGTGTATGTGCTTCTCAGGAAAGCATCTGAAGACTTATGTAGACTTTCAAAAGAAAGGGTTTATCTTTCAAAGTACAACATTCAGAAAGAAATGCAACACTCCCCTCACTTCTAGCAATGCTCTGCACTGTTTCTCGAAAGTGCTTCTCAGCATTTCTCAGGAAAGCATCTGAAGACGTATGTTAACTTTAAAATGAAAAGGCTTGTCTTTCGAAGAACAGCTTTCAGAAAAGAATGGAATACTTGCTGCAATGCTTTGCACTGTGTCTCACTCGCAAGTGCTTCTCTTTTCAGAGAAACGAATAAGCTTTCCTCAGGAAAGCATCTAAAGAACTATGTAGACTTTCAAAAGAAAGGGCTTATCTTTCAAATACTGCTTTCAGAACGAGAAGGAACCATCCAATCACTTCTAGCACTGCTTTGCACTCTTGAAAACAATTGCTATTTCTTGGAGAGAAAAGCGTATGCGTTTCTCAGGACAGCTTCTGAAGACTTATGTAGACTTTCAAAAGAAAGGGTTTATCTTTCAAAGTACAGCATTCAGAAAGAAATGGAACACTACTGTAGCTTCTAGCAATGCTTAGCACCGTTTGATACAAGTGCATGTTCTTGGAGGAAAACGCCTATGCGTTTGTCAAGAAAACATCTGTTGAATTATGTAGACTTTCATAAGAAAAGGTTCATCTTAGAAAGTTCTGCTTTCTGAATGATACGGCACAGGGCAATCCCGTCCAGCGATGCTTTGCATTGTTTGAAACAAGTGCTTGTTCCTGTAGAGAAGAGCATACGCGTTTCTCAGGAAAATATATGAATAATTATGTAGACTTACAAAAGAAATGGTTTATCTTTCAAAGTACAACATTCAGAAAGAAATGCAACACTCCATTTACTTCTCGTAATGTTTTGCACTGTTTCTCAAAAGTGCTTCATTTTTGAGAGAAACGTATAGAAAAGCATCTTTAGAATTTGTAGTGAGGGGCTGCGGGCCAGCTTCCTGCCGCCCTGCTCCTGATCGCCGGCTGGCTTATGCCCCGAAATAATAACACACAACTTGTATTCTTTTAAACACTGCCTGGCCCATTATTTCTAGCCTCTTATTGTCTAATTCTCACATCTCTTGCTTTAACCCATATCTAATAATCTGTGTAGCACCATGAAGTGGTGCCTTACCGTTTAGTTTCTAGCATACGTCCATCTTGGGCTGGAGCTTCATTGCGTCTGGCTTCTCTCTGAGGAGAGGCACGGTGGTCTGCCTAACTTAAGAGAGGCGTGGCATCTGACTGAGCCATCTACCTCACTTCCTTCTTCCTGTTCTGTCTACTCCACCCACCTAAGGGCCGGTCTATCAGATGGGCCAGGCAGTTTCTTTATTAATTATCCAATGAAATCATCAGATAGAAGACACACCTACATCATTTCCCCTTTTTCTGTTTAAACAAAAAAGAAAAGCTTTCACTTTAACATAGTAAAATTACATATAACAAAACAGTTATCATGCAAAAATTACAGTTACAATATTTATATCTACTTTATCTTTTATCATAACAAAGGAAAACAACTATATCTATCTATCTATTCTTCAGCTCCATCAAATACTCCAGAAGAACACAATATTACCTAAGTAAATAAGAACTATGCAATTTCCATATAACTCTAGAAATGATAGAGACATCTCGCTGCCTGGACAGTCACCCAAAGTTCTTTTGTATTGTTGGGGCATCTATCTTCGGCCTATAGGCCCACAGTATCCAGCAGAGTTTCCCATGAAGCAGGAAATTTCAAAGACAGTTCAGTCACTATCTGCTGTGTCCTGCAGAATGTCTCGCAGACTCTTTCTTTTTTTTTTTTTTTTTTTTTTTTTGGTTTTTCGAGACAGGGTTTCTCTGTGGCTTTGGAGCCTGTCCTGGAACTAGCTCTTGTAGACCAGGCTGGTCTCGAACTCACAGAGATCCGCCTGCCTCTGCCTCCCGAGTGCTGGGATTAAAGGCGTGCGCCACCACCGCCCGGCTTCGCAGACTCTTTCATGAGTCAGGAACCCAAAGAGATCATCTCACCTCTAGGCAAGTTCAGCAGTTCTCTCTCTGAGGGTTCTCTGTGTACAGTTTATGCAATAGTCCAGGCAAGAGCAGTTTCTTGCCCAAATGGCTATCAAACTCCATAAGGAGCCTCTTCGATGCCCATCTTCCTCTTGAAGTAGATTGGTGCTGCCAGGAGCAGACATGTCTCATTGTCATGAAAAACCCTAAGTTATTAAGACATTTAAAATGCAATATTCTGTAGTCTTTGGAAGATATGAAGTATGCCTATCTAACCGAAATATATCTCTATATATCTAGAAAATCTAACTAACATGACTACAAGCTTAACTATTATCAATGATTATTCATTTAGCAACCTATATTTCCTAATTATACATTACATTTTTAAATGAACTACACAATCACAATACCTTAATCGTTATTAGAAATACATATACATATAACAAAATAGACCTTAAATTTCTATCAATAAGGCAAAATTTATACCAATGTAAATTATTCATATCTATATAATCTCCCCCTTTAAATGTAAAAGAACATTTATAAACAATATTTGGGAATATGGACGTAGTTATTTCTCTCCAAACTGCTTCCTGCTGAATGGGGACGCTGTTAATCAGATCTTTCATGGTGTAACCTGTGTGCCATGTTCATCTCAGTCATCAGTTGGGTGAAGTAATTTTCTGAAGGTGTTCACAGCAACCTTTCAGGAGGTCGTGGTCTATCATACCATATTGGGATAGAAGCAATCCAACAGGTCTCATTTTCTGTAAAAATAAAAGAAGAATCTCTTTTCCAAAGTATCATATCCTTAGATACAAATTCTAAAGTCAAGGTATTTTCAAGATATCTTTCTTGGATTAGTTCAGCAGCATTTGTAAACAAATATCTTTTAGCAGCTGTTGCTCCTTCCTCAGCATTCAAACAATTCAAAAAGAGCATAATAGCATACAGTATCAAGATTCTCTGTGTATTTTCCATCTTTGTGCGGCTTTATTTTAACCTCTATTTCATTTATTTTTACTTTTATTTTTTGAGACAGGTTCTCTGTGTATCTTTGTCCTGGAATAACTCTGTAGATCAGGCTGTCCTTGAACTCTCAGAAATCCGTCTGTCTCTGCCTCCCCAGTGCTGGGATTAAAGGTGTGTGCTACAAAACCTTGAACTCACAGAGATCTTTCCGTCTCTGCCTCCCAGGCATTCGGATTAAAGGTATGTCCTGCCACACCTTGAAGTCACAGAGGTCAATCTACCTCTGCCTCCCAAGTGTTGGGATTAAAGGTGTATACCACCACAACAAACTACTTCCTTTTTCTTTCTTTCTTTCTCTTTTTTTTAACTGTAAGAACTTTAACTTTTAGCCTGCATGTATTTTTAACTCACTGCAAACCATTTAGAGGTTTTCTTTGTCTTTGAATCTCTCTTTACTGTATATCTCTCTTTTTCTGACCACACGAGTCTTTAATTTACCAAGCAATATAGGTAGGATTAAAGCCGTGGCTTTAACAGCTAGATCCAGCCCATTCCTTAGCTTTCCAGCCTCATGGCAGAGGTACCGGTTGTAGCCATGTTTATCACCACAACTCTGTGGCGGTTCAAGGTCCCTGCCAGCAAGCAAGCTGCAGCATTCTTCTCAAAGACCAACCACATTCAAATGCTCTGTACGTAGTCGGACCGCCTGCCCGAAAGAGTCAGAGTTTGCCCTGGCAGTACGGACCAGAATGCCAGCATTTTAAATGGCCCAGCTTTTTTCCTGCTACGGCTAAAAACCGAAAAGCATGCATTCAGCTCTTCATCAACACCGTTAAAGTGTTTCGTGTCAGGACCTCTTAAAAGAGCTCCAGGGTTTTGCAGCTAAAGCTGAGTCAGGAAGTCTCTCTCAGATGAGAGTGTTTTCTTGCCTCTTGCAAACAGAGCCAGACAGCTTTCTCAAGCTTTCTGTGGATTCAGTTATCCATGTTGGGCGCCATTCTGTAGTGAGGGGCTGCGGGCCAGCTTCCTGCCGCCCTGCTCCTGATCGCCGGCTAGCTTATGCCCCGAAATAATAACACACAAATTGTATTCTTTTAAACACTGCCTGGCCCATTATTTCTAGCCTCTTATTGTCTAATTCTCACATCTCTTGCTTTAACCCATATCTAATAATCTGTGTAGCACCATGAAGTGGTGCCTTACCGTTTAGTTTCTAGCATACGTCCATCTTGGGCTGGAGCTTCATTGCGTCTGGCTTCTCTCTGAGGAGAGGCACGGTGGTCTGCCTAACTTAAGAGAGGCGTGGCATCTGACTGAGCCATCTACCTCACTTCCTTCTTCCTGTTCTGTCTACTCCACACACCTAAGGGCCGGTCTATCAGATGGGCCAGGCAGTTTCTTTATTAATTATCCAATGAAATCATCAGATAGAAGACACACCTACATCAAGAATTATATACCCATTCAAAAGAAAGGGGTTTTCTTTTTAAATAGAGCTTTTAGAAAGAAATCAAACAGTGTATTCACATCAAGGGATGGTTTGCACTGTTTTAAACAAGTGCTTGTTCCTGGAGAGAAACGTGTATGTGCTTCTCAGGAAAGCATCTGAAGATTTACGTTGACTTTCAAAAGAAAGGGCTTTTCTTTCAAAGTACTGCTTTCGGAAGGATATGGAACACTCTAATCACTTCTAGCAATGTTCTGCACTATTTGAAACAATTGCTATTTCTGGGAAGGAAAAGCATTTGCTTTTCTCAGGACAGCTTCTGAAGACTTATGTAGACTTTCAAAAGAAAGGGTTTATCTTTCAAAGTACAACATTCAGAAAGAAATGCAACACTCCCCTCACTTCTAGCAATGCTCTGCACTGTTTCTCGAAAGTGCTTCTCGTTGGAGAGAAACACATAAGCATTTCTCAGGAAAGCATCTGAAGACTTATGTAGACTTTAAAATGAAAAGGCTTGTCTGTCGAAGAACAGCTTTCAGAAAAGAATGGAACACTTGCTGCAATGCTTTGCACTGTGTCTCACTCGCAAGTGCTTGTCTTTTCAGAGAAACGAATAAGCTTTCCTCAGGAAAACATCTGAAGTACTATGTAGACTTTCAAAAGAAAGGGCTTATCTTTCAAAGTACTGCTTTCAGAACGAGAAGGAACCATCCAGTCACTTCTAGCAATGCTTTGCACTTTTGAAAACAATTGCTATCTCTTGGAGAGAAAAGTTTATGCGTTTCTCAGGACAGCTTCAGAAGACTTATGTAGACTTTCAAAAGAAAGGGTTTATCTTTCAAAGTACAACATTCAGAAAGAAATGGAACACTACAGTAGCTTCTAGCAATGCTTAGCACCGTTTGAAACAAGTGCATGTTCTTGGAGGGAATGCGTTTGTCAAGAAAACATCTGTTGAATTATGTAGACTTTCATAAGAAAAGGCTCATCTTACATAGTTCTGCTTTCTGAATGATACGGCACAGGGCATTCCCTTCCAGCGATGCTTTGCATTGTTTGAAACAAGTGCTTGTTCCTGTAGAGAAGAGCATACGCGTTTCTCAGGAAAATATATGAATAATTATGTAGACTTACAAAAGAAAGGGTTTATCTTTCAAAGAACAACATTCAGAAAGAAATGCAACACTCCATTTACTTCTAGCAATGATCTGCACTGTTTTTCGCAAGTGCTTTTCGTTTGAGAGAAACAGATAAGCATTTCTCAGGAAAGCATTTTTAGAATTATGTACGCATACAAATGAAGGGGCTTATCTCTCAAAGTACAGCTTTCAGAAAGTAATGAAACACT
This sequence comes from Arvicola amphibius, assembly GCF_903992535.2. Lineage (NCBI taxonomy): Eukaryota > Metazoa > Chordata > Mammalia > Rodentia > Cricetidae > Arvicola > Arvicola amphibius. Next base: position 74,558 of record NW_024582320.1, read on the forward strand.
CCAGTCACTTCTAGCAATGCTTGCACTATTTAAAACAATTGCTTATACTTGCAGAGAAGAGCATATGCGTTTCTCTGGAAAGTATATGAATAATTATGTAGACTTACAAAAGAAATGGTTTATCTTTCAAAGTACAACATTCAGAAAGAAATGCAACACTCCATTTACTTCTCATAATGATTTGCACTGTTTCTCACAAGTGCTTCTTTTTTGAGAGAAACATACAGAAAAGCTTCTTTAGAATTATATACCCATTCAAAAGAAAGGGGTTTTCTAAGTACAGCTTTTAGAAAGAAATCAAACACTGTATTCACATCAAGGGATGGTTTGCACTGTTTGAAACAAGTGCTTGTTCCTGGAGAGAAACGTGTATGTGCTTCTCAGGATAGCATCTGAAGATTTACGTTGACTTTCAAAAGAAAGGGCTTTTCTTTCAAAGTACTGCTTTCAGAAGTATATGGAACACTCTAAGCACTTCTAGCAATGTTCTGCACTATTTGAAACAATTGCTATTTCTGGGAAGGAAAAGCATTTGCTTTTCTCAGGAAAGAATCTCAAGACTTATGTAGACTTTCAAAAGAAAGGGTTTATCTTTCAAAGTACAACATTCAGAAAGAAATGGAACAACAGTAGCTTCTAGCAATGCTTAGCACCGTTTGAAACAAGTGCTTGTTCCTGGAGAGAAACGTGTATGTGCTTCTCAGGAAAGCATCTGAAGATTTACGTTGACTTTCAAAAGAAAGGGCTTTTCTTTCAAAGTACTGCTTTCAGAAGTATATGGAACACTCTAGTCACTTCTAGCACTGCTCTGCACTATTTGAAACAATTGCTTTTTCTGGGAGAGAAAAGCATTTGCTTTTCTCAGGAAAGCATCTGAAGACTTATGTAGACTTTCAAAAGAAAGGGTTTATCTTTCAAAGTACAACATTCAGAAAGAAATGCAACACTCCCCTCACTTCTAGCAATGCTCTGCACTGTTTCTCGAAAGTGCTTCTCGTTGGAGAGAAACACATAAGCATTTCTCAGGAAAGCATCTGAAGACTTATGTAGACTTTAAAATGAAAAGGCTTGTCTTTCGAAGAACAGCTTTCAGAAAAGAATGGACCACTTGCTGCAATGCTTTGCACTGTGTCTCACTCGCAAGTGCTTGTCTTTTCAGAGAAACGAATAAGCTTTTCAGGAAAACATCTGAAGTACTATGTAGACTTTCAAAAGAAAGGGCTTATCTTTCAAAGTACTGCTTTCAGAACGAGAAGGAAAAATCCAGACACTTCTAGCAATGCTTTGCACTTTTGAAAACAATTGCTATCTCTTGGAGAGAAAAGTTTATGCGTTTCTCAGGACAGCTTCAGAAGACTTATGTAGACTTTCAAAAGAAAGGGTTTATCTTTCAAAATACAACATTCAGAAAGAAATGGAACACTACAGTAGCTTCTAGCAATGCTTAGCACCGTTTGAAACAAGTGCATGTTCTTGGAGGGAAACGCCTATGCGTTTTTCAAGAAAACGTCTGTTGAATTATGTAGACTTTCATAAGAAAAGGCTCATCTTACATAGTTCTGCTTTCTGAATGGTACGGCACAGGGCATTCCCATCCAGCGATGCTTTGCATTGTTTGAAACAAGTGCTTGTTCCTGTAGAGAAGAGCATATGCGTTTCTCAGGAAAATATATGCATAATTATGTAGCCTTACAAAAGAAAGGGTTTATCTTTCAAAGAACAACATTCAGAAAGAAATGCAACACTCCATTTACTTCTAGCAATGATCTGCACTGTTTTTCGCAAGTGCTTCTCGTTTGAGAGAAACAGATAAGCATTTCTCAGGAAAGCATTTTTAGAATTATGTACGCATTCAAATGAAGGGGCTTATCTCTCAAAGTACAGCTTTCAGAAAGTAATGAAACACTCCAGTCACTTCTAGCAATGCTTGCACTATTTAAAACAATTGCTTATACTTGCAGAGAAGAGCATATGCGTTTCTCTGGAAAGTATATGAATAATTATGTAGACTTACAAAAGAAATGGTTTATCTTTCAAAGTACAACATTCAGAAAGAAATGCAACACTCCATTTACTTCTCGTAATGATTTGCACTGTTTCTCACAAGTGCTTCTTTTTTGAGAGAAACATACAGAAAAGCTTCTTTAGAATTATATACCCATTCAAAAGAAAGGGGTTTTCTAAGTACAGCTTTTAGAAAGAAATCAAACACTGTATTCACATCAAGGGATGGTTTGCACTGTTTGAAAAAAGTGCTTGTTCCTGGAGAGAAACGTGTATGTGCTTCTCAGTAAAGCATCTGAAGATTTACGTTGACTTTCAAAAGAAAGGGCTTTTCTTTCAAAGTACTGCTTTCGGAAGGATATGGAACACTCTAATCACTTCTAGCAATGTTCTGCACTATTTGAAACAATTGCTATTTCTGGGAAGGAAAAGCATTTGCTTTTCTCAGGACAGCTTCTGAAGACTTATGTAGACTTTCAAAAGAAAGGGTTTATCTTTCAAAGTACAACATTCAGAAAGAAATGCAACACTCCCCTCACTTCTAGCAATGCTCTGCACTGTTTCTCGAAAGTGCTTCTCGTTGGAGAGAAACACATAAGCATTTCTCAGGAAAGCATCTGAAGACTGATGTAGACTTTAAAATGAAAAGGCTTGTCTGTCGAAGAACAGCTTTCAGAAAAGAATGGAACACTTGCTGCAATGCTTTGCACTGTGTCTCACTCGCAAGTGCTTGTCTTTTCAGAGAAACGAATAAGCTTTCCTCAGGAAAACATCTGAAGTACTATGTAGACTTTCAAAAGAAAGGGCTTATCTTTCAAAGTACTGCTTTCAGAACGAGAAGGAACCATCCAGTCACTTCTAGCAATGCTTTGCACTTTTGAAAACAATTGTTATCTCTTGGAGAGAAAAGTTTATGCGTTTCTCAGGACAGCTTCAGAAGACTTATGTAGACTTTCAAAAGAAAGGGTTTATCTTTCAAAGTACAACATTCAGAAAGAAATGGAACACTACAGTAGCTTCTAGCAATGCTTAGCACCGTTTGAAACAAGTGCATGTTCTTGGAGGGAATGCGTTTGTCAAGAAAACATCTGTTGAATTATGTAGACTTTCATAAGAAAAGGCTCATCTTACATAGTTCTGCTTTCTGAATGATACGGCACAGGGCATTCCCTTCCAGCGATGCTTTGCATTGTTTGAAACAAGTGCTTGTTCCTGTAGAGAAGAGCATACGCGTTTCTCAGGAAAATATATGAATAATTATGTAGACTTACAAAAGAAAGGGTTTATCTTTCAAAGAACAACATTCAGAAAGAAATGCAACACTCCATTTACTTCTAGCAATGATCTGCACTGTTTTTCGCAAGTGCTTTTCGTTTGAGAGAAACAGATAAGCATTTCTCAGGAAAGCATTTTTAGAATTATGTACGCATTCAAATGAAGGGGCTTATCTCTCAAAGTACAGCTTTCAGAAAGTAATGAAACACTCCAGTCACTTCTAGCAATGCTTGCACTATGTAAAACAATTGCTTATACTTGCAGAGAAGAGCATATGCGTTTCTCTGGAAAGTATATGAATAATTATGTAGACTTACAAAAGAAATGGTTTATCTTTCAAAGTACAACATTCAGAAAGAAATGCAACACTACATTTACTTGTCATAATGATTTGCACTGTTTCTCACAAGTGCTTCTTTTTTGAGAGAAACATACAGAAAAGCTTCTTTAGAATTATATACCCATTCAAAAGAAAGGGGTTTTCTAAGTACAGCTTTTAGAAAGAAATCAAACACTGTATTCACATCAAGGGATGGTTTGCACTGTTTGAAACAAGTGCTTGTTCCTGGAGAGAAACGTGTATGTGCTTCTCAGGAAAGCATCTGAAGATTTACGTTGACTTTCAAAAGAAAGGGCTTTTCTTTCAAAGTACTGCTTTCAGAAGTATATGGAACACTCTAAGCACTTCTAGCAATGTTCTGCACTATTTGAAACAATTGCTATTTCTGGGAAGGAAAAGCATTTGCTTTTCTCAGGAAAGAATCTCAAGACTTATGTAGACTTTCAAAAGAAAGGGTTTATCTTTCAAAGTACAACATTCAGAAAGAAATGGAACAACAGTAGCTTCTAGCAATGCTTAGCACCGTTTGAAACAAGTGCTTGTTCCTGGAGAGAAACGTGTATGTGCTTCTCAGGAAAGCATCTGAAGATTTACGTTGACTTTCAAAAGAAAGGGCTTTTCTTTCAAAGTACTGCTTTCAGAAGTATATGGAACACTCTAGTCACTTCTAGCAATGCTCTGCACTACTTGAAACAATTGCTTTTTCTGGGAGAGAAAAGCATTTGCTTTTCTCAGGAAAGCATCTGAAGACTTATGTAGACTTTCAAAAGAAAGGGTTTATCTTTCAAAGTACAACATTCAGAAAGAAATGCAACACTCCCCTCACTTCTAGCAATGCTCTGCACTGTTTCTCGAAAGTGCTTCTCGTTGGAGAGAAACACATAAGCATTTCTCAGGAAAGCATCTGAAGACTTATGTAGACTTTAAAATGAAAAGGCTTGTCTTTCGAAGAACAGCTTTCAGAAAAGAGTGGACCACTTGCTGCAATGCTTTGCACTGTGTCTCACTCGCAAGTGCTTGTCTTTTCAGAGAAACGAATAAGCTTTTCAGGAAAACATCTGAAGTACTATGTAGACTTTCAAAAGAAAGGGCTTATCTTTCAAAGTACTGCTTTCAGAACGAGAAGGAAAAATCCAGACACTTCTAGCAATGCTTTGCACTTTTGAAAACAATTGCTATCTCTTGGAGAGAAAAGTTTATGCGTTTCTCAGGACAGCTTCAGAAGACTTATGTAGACTTTCAAAAGAAAGGGTTTATCTTTCAAAATACAACATTCAGAAAGAAATGGAACACTACAGTAGCTTCTAGCAATGCTTAGCACCGTTTGAAACAAGTGCATGTTCTTGGAGGGAAACGCCTGTGCGTTTTTCAAGAAAACGTCTGTTGAATTATGTAGACTTTCATAAGAAAAGGCTCATCTTACATAGTTCTGCTTTCTGAATGATACGGCACAGGGCATTCCCATCCAGCGATGCTTTGCATTGTTTGAAACAAGTGCTTGTTCCTGTAGAGAAGAGCATACGCGTTTCTCAGGAAAGTATATGAATAATTATGTAGACTTACAAAAGAAAGGGTTTATCTTTCAAAGAACAACATTCAGAAAGAAATGCAACACTCCATTTACTTCTAGCAATGATCTGCACTGTTTTTCGCAAGTGCTTCTCGTTTGAGAGAAACAGATAAGCATTTCTCGGGAAAGCATTTTTAGAATTATGTACGCATTCAAATGAAGGGGCTTATCTCTCAAAGTACAGCTTTCAGAAAGTAATGAAACACTCCAGTCACTTCTAGCAATGCTTGCACTATTTAAAACAATTGCTTATACTTGCAGAGAAGAGCATATGCGTTTCTCTGGAAAGTATATGAATAATTATGTAGACTTACAAAAGAAATGGTTTATCTTTCAAAGTACAACATTCAGAAAGAAATGCAACACTCCATTTACTTCTCGTAATGATTTGCACTGTTTCTCACAAGTGCTTCTTTTTTGAGAGAAACATACAGAAAAGCTTCTTTAGAATTATATACCCATTCAAAAGAAAGGGGTTTTCTAAGTACAGCTTTTAGAAAGAAATCAAACACTGTATTCACATCAAGGGATGGTTTGCACTGTTTGAAAAAAGTGCTTGTTCCTGGAGAGAAACGTGTATGTGCTTCTCAGTAAAGCATCTGAAGATTTACGTTGACTTTCAAAAGAAAGGGCTTTTCTTTCAAAGTACTGCTTTCGGAAGGATATGGAACACTCTAATCACTTCTAGCAATGTTCTGCACTATTTGAAACAATTGCTATTTCTGGGAAGGAAAAGCATTTGCTTTTCTCAGGAAAGCATCTGAAGACTTATGTAGACTTTCAAAAGAAAGGGTTTATCTTTCAAAGTACAACATTCAGAAAGAAATGCAACACTCCCCTCACTTCTAGCAATGCTCTGCACTGTTTCTCGAAAGTGCTTCTCGTTGGAGAGAAACACATAAGCATTTCTCAGGAAAGCATCTGAAGACTTATGTAGACTTTAAAATGAAAAGGCTTGTCTTTCGAAGAACAGCTTTCAGAAAAGAATGGAACACTTGCTGCAATGCTTTGCACTGTGTCTCACTCGCAAGTGCTTGTCTTTTCAGAGAAACGAATAAGCTTTCCTCAGGAAAACATCTGAAGTACTATGTAGACTTTCAAAAGAAAGGGCTTATCTTTCAAAGTACTGCTTTCAGAACGAGAAGGAACCATCCAGTCACTTCTAGCAATGCTTTGCACTTTTGAAAACAATTGCTATCTCTTGGAGAGAAAAGCTTATGCGTTTCTCAGGAAAGCATCTGAAGACTTATGTAGACTTTCAAAAGAAAGGGTTTATCTTTCAAAGTACAACATTCAGAAAGAAATGGAACACTACAGTAGCTTCTAGCAATGCTTAGCACCGTTTGAAACAAGTGCATGTTCTTGGAGGGAATGCGTTTGTCAAGAAAACAGTCTGTTGAATTATGTAGACTTTCATAAGAAAAGGCTCATCTTACATAGTTCTGCTTTCTGAATGATACGGCACAGGGCATTCCCTTCCAGCGATGCTTTGCATTGTTTGAAACAAGTGCTTGTTCCTGTAGAGAAGAGCATACGCGTTTCTCAGGAAAATATATGAATAATTATGTAGACTTACAAAAGAAAGGGTTTATCTTTCAAAGAACAACATTCAGAAAGAAATGCAACACTCCATTTACTTCTAGCAATGATCTGCACTGTTTTTCGCAAGTGCTTCTCGTTTGAGAGAAACAGATAAGCATTTCTCAGGAAAGCATTTTTAGAATTATGTACGCATTCAAATGAAGGGGCTTATCTCTCAAAGTACAGCTTTCAGAAAGTAATGAAACACTCCAGTCACTTCTAGCAATGCTTGCACTATGTAAAACAATTGCTTATACTTGCAGAGAAGAGCATATGCGTTTCTCTGGAAAGTATATGAATAATTATGTAGACTTACAAAAGAAATGGTTTATCTTTCAAAGTACAACATTCAGAAAGAAATGCAACACTACATTTACTTGTCATAATGATTTGCACTGTTTCTCACAAGTGCTTCTTTTTTGAGAGAAACATACAGAAAAGCTTCTTTAGAATTATATACCCATTCAAAAGAAAGGGGTTTTCTAAGTACAGCTTTTAGAAAGAAATCAAACACTGTATTCACATCAAGGGATGGTTTGCACTGTTTGAAACAAGTGCTTGTTCCTGGAGAGAAACGTGTATGTGCTTCTCAGGAAAGCATCTGAAGATTTACGTTGACTTTCAAAAGAAAGGGCTTTTCTTTCAAAGTACTGCTTTCAGAACGAGAAGGAACACTCTAGTCACTTGTAGTACTGCTTTGCACTGTTGAAAACAATTGCTATTTCTTGGAGAGAAAAGCGTATGCGTTTCTCAGGACTGCTTCTGAAGACTTATGTAGACTTTCAAAAGAAAGGGTTTATCTTTCAAAGTACAACATTCAGAAAGAAATGGAACACTACAGTAGCTTCTAGCAATGCTTAGCACCGTTTGAAACAAGTGCTTGTCCTGGAGAGAAACGTGTATGTGCTTCTCAGGAAAGCATCTGAAGATTTACCTTGAATTTCAAAAGAAAGGGCTTTTCTTTCAAAGTACTGCTTTCGGAAGGATATGGAACACTCTAATCACTTCTAGCAATGCTCTGCACTATTTGAAACAATTGCTATTTCTGGGAGAGAAAAGCATTTGCTTTTCTCAGGAAAGCACTCTGCACTGTTTCTCGAAAGTGCTTCTCGTTGGAGAGAAACACATAAGCATTTCTCAGGAAAGCATCTGAAGACTTATGTAGACTTTAAAATGAAAAGGCTTGTCTTTCGAAGAACAGCTTTCAGAAAAGAATGGACCACTTGCTGCAATGCTTTGCACTGTGTCTCACTCGCAAGTGCTTGTCTTTTCAGAGAAACGAATAAGCTTTCCTCAGGAAAACATCTGAAGTACTATGTAGACTTTCAAAAGAAAGGGCTTATCTTTCAAAGTACTGCTTTCAGAACGAGAAGGAAAAATCCAGTCACTTCTAGCAATGCTTTGCACTTTTGAAAACAATTGCTATCTCTTGGAGAGAAAAGTTTATGCGTTTCTCAGGACAGCTTCAGAAGACTTATGTAGACTTTCAAAAGAAAGGGTTTATCTTTCAAAATACAACATTCAGAAAGAAATGGAACACTACAGTAGCTTCTAGCAATGCTTAGCACCGTTTGAAACAAGTGCATGTTCTTGGAGGGAAACGCCTGCGCGTTTTTCAAGAAAACGTCTGTTGAATTATGTAGACTTTCATAAGAAAAGGCTCATCTTACATAGTTCTGCTTTCTGAATGATACGGCACAGGGCATTCCCATCCAGCGATGCTTTGCATTGTTTGAAACAAGTGCTTGTTCCTGTAGAGAAGAGCATATGCGTTTCTCAGGAAAGTATATGAATGTATATATATGTAGACTTACAAAAGAAAGGGTTTATCTTTCAAAGAACAACATTCAGAAAGAAATGCAACACTCCATTTACTTCTAGCAATGATCTGCACTGTTTTTCGCAAGTGCTTCTCGTTTGAGAGAAACAGATAAGCATTTCTCGGGAAAGCATTTTTAGAATTATGTACGCATTCAAATGAAGGGGCTTATCTCTCAAAGTACAGCTTTCAGAAAGTAATGGCACACTCCAGTCACTTCTAGCAATGCTTGCACTATTTAAAACAATTGCTTTTACTTGGAGAGAAGAGACTTACAAAAGAAAGGGTTTATCTTTCAAAGTACAACATTCAGAAAGAAATGCAACACTTCATTTCCTTCTCGTAGTGTTTTGCACTGTTTCTCACAAGTGCTTCTTTTTTGAGAGAAACGTATAGAAAAGCATCTTTAGAATTATATACCCATTCAAAGAAAGGGGTTTTCTTTCTAAGTACAGCTTTTAGAAAGAAATCAAACACTGTATTCACATCAAGGTATGGTTTGCACTGTTTGAAACAAGTGCTTGTTCCTGGAGAGAAACGTGTATGTGCTTCTCAGGAAAGCATCTGAAGATTTACTTCAAAATAGGCGATTTATGTAGACTTTCAAAATAAAGGCTTTATCTTTCAAAGTACAACATTCAGAAAGAAATGCAACACTCCCCTCACTTCTAGCAATGCTCTGCACTGTTTCTCGAAAGTGCTTCTCGTTGGAGAGAAAAGCGTATGCGTTTCTCAGGAAAGCATCTGAAGACTTATGTAGACTTTAAAATGAAAAGGCTTGTCTTTCGAAGAACAGCTTTCAGAAAAGAATGGAACACTTGCTGCAATGCTTTGCACTGTGTCTCACTCGCAAGTGCTTGTCTTTTGAGAGAAACGAATAAGCTTTCCTCAGGAAAGCATGTGAAGTACTATGTAGAGTTTCAAAAGAAAGGGCTTATCTTTCAAAGTACTGCTTTCAGAACGAGAAGGAACCATCCAGTCACTTGTAGTACTGCTTTGCACTCTTGAAAACAATTGCTATTTCTTGGAGAGAAAAGCGTATGCGTTTCTCAGGACAGCTTCTGAAGACTTATGTAGACTTTCAAAAGAAAGGGTTTATCTTTCAAAGTACAACATTCAGAAAGAAATGGAACACTACAGTAGCTTCTAGCAATGCTTAGCACCGTTTGAAACAAGTGCATGTTCTTGGAGGGAAACGCCTATGCGTTTCTCAAGAAAACGTCTGTTGAATTATACATAAGAATTATACATAAGAACAGGCTCATCATACAAAGTTCTGCTTTCTGAATGATACGGCACACGGCATTCACTTCCAGCGATGCTTTGCATTGTTTGAAACAAGTGCTTGTTCCTGTAGAGAAGAGCATACGCGTTTCTCTGGAAAGTATATGAAAAATTATGTAGACTTACAAAAGAAATGTTTTATCTTTCAAAGAACAACATTCAGAAATAAATGCAACACTCCATTTACTTCTAGCAATGATCTGCACTGTTTTTCGCAAGTGCTTCTCGTTTGAGAGAAACACATAAGCATTTCTCAGGAAAGCATTTTTAGAAATATGTACGCATTCAAATGAAAGGGCTTATCTCTCAAAGTACAGCTTTCAGAAAGTAATGGAACACTCCAGTCACTTCTAGCAATGCTTGCACTATTTAAAACAATTGCTTATACTTGCAGAGAAGAGCATATGCGTTTCTCTGGAAAGTATATGAATAATTATGTAGACTTACAAAAGAAATGGTTTATCTTTCAAAGTATAACATTCAGAAAGAAATGCAACACTCCATTTACTTCTCGTAATGATTTGCACTGTTTCTCACAAGTGCTTCTTTTTTGAGAGAAACGTATAGAAATGCTTCTTTAGAATTATATCCCCAATCAAAAGAAAGGGGTTTTCTTTTTAAATAGAGCTTTTAGAAAGAAATCAAACACTGTATTCACATCAAGGGATGGTTTGCACTGTTTGAAACAAGTGCTTGTTCCTGGAGAGAAACGTGTATGTGCTTCTCAGGAAAGCATCTGAAGATTTACGTTGACTTTCAAAAGAAAGGGCTTTTCTTTCAAAGTACTGCTTTCAGAAGGATATGGAACACTCTAGTCACTTCTAGCAATGCTCTGCACTATTTGAAACAATTGCTTTTTCTGAGAGAGAAAAGCATTTGCTTTTCTCAGGAAAGCATCTGAAGACTTATGTAGACTTTCAAAAGAAAGGGTTTATCTTTCAAAGTACAACATTCAGAAAGAAATGCAACACTCCCCTCACTTCTAGCAATGCTCTGCACTGTTTCTCGAAAGTGCTTCTCGTTGGAGAGAAACACATAAGCATTTCTCAGGAAAGCATCTGAAGACTTATGTAGACTTTAAAATGAAAAGGCTTGTCTTTCGAAGAACAGCTTTCAGAAAAGAATGGAACACTTGCTGCAATGCTTTGCACTGTGTCTCACTCGCAAGTGCTTGTCTTTTCAGAGAAACGAATAAGCTTTCCTCAGGAAAACATCTGAAGTACTATGTAGACTTTCAAAAGAAAGGGCTTATCTTTCAAAGTACTGCTTTCAGAACGAGAAGGAACCATCCAGTCACTTCTAGCAATGCTTTGCACTTTTGAAAACAATTGCTATCTCTTGGAGAGAAAAGTTTATGCGTTTCTCAGGACAGCTTCAGAAGACTTATGTAGACTTTCAAAAGAAAGGGTTTATCTTTCAAAATACAACATTCAGAAAGAAATGGAACACTACAGTAGCTTCTAGCAATGCTTAGCACCGTTTGAAACAAGTGCATGTTCTTGGAGGGAATGCGTTTGTCAAGAAAACGTCTGTTGAATTATGTAGACTTTCATAAGAAAAGGCTCATCTTACATAGTTCTGCTTTCTGAATGATACGGCACAGGGCATTCCCTTCCAGCGATGCTTTGCATTGTTTGAAACAAGTGCTTGTTCCTGTAGAGAAGAGCATACGCGTTTCTCAGGAAAATATATGAATAATTATGTAGACTTACAAAAGAAAGGGTTTATCTTTCAAAGAACAACATTCAGAAAGAAATGCAACACTCCATTTACTTCTAGCAATGATCTGCACTGTTTTTCGCAAGTGCTTCTCGTTTGAGAGAAACAGATAAGCATTTCTCAGGAAAGCATTTTTAGAATTATGTACGCATTCAAATGAAAGGGCTTATCTCTCAAAGTACAGCTTTCAGAAAGTAATGAAACACTCCAGTCACTTCTAGCAATGCTTGCACTATTTAAAACAATTGCTTATACTTGCAGAGAAGAGCATATGGAAAGTATATGAATAATTATGTAGACTTACAAAGAAAGTAAAGAAGTAGGTCAAGAAGGTAAAGACGAAGGTAAATAAGGTAAATAAGAAGGTAAAGAAGGTAAAGTACAAGGTAAAGAAGAAGACAAAGAAGGTAAAGAAGAAGGGAAAGAAGGTAAAGGTGAAGTAAAAGAAGGTAAAGAAGTCAAAGAAAGTAAAGAAGATAAAGAAGAATTCAAAGAAATTAAAGAAGTCAAAGAAGGTAAAGAAGAAGTCAAAGAGGGTAAAGAAGAAGTCAAAGAAGGTAAAGAAGAAGTCAAAAAAAGTAAAGAAGCAGTCAAGGACGGTAAAGAGGAATGTAAAGAAGGTAAAGAAGAAGTCAAGGAGGTAAAGAAGGTAAAGTAGAAGGTAAAGAAGAAGTCAAAGAAGATGGTAAAGAAGATTTCAAAGAAAGTAAAGAAGTATGTAAAGAAGATAAAGAAGAAGGTAAATAAGGTAAATAAGAAGTTAAAGTATAAGGTAAAGAAGGTAAAGAAAAAGACAAAGAAGGTAAAGAAGGAGGCAAAGAAGGTACTGATGAAGTCAAAGATGGTACAGATGTAACCAAAAAAGGTAAAGAATGCAAAGAAGGTAAAGAAGAAGTGAAAGAAGTTACAGGAAAAGTTAAAACAAGTAAAGAGGAATTTAAAGAAAGTAAAGAAAAAGGAAAAGAAGTTAAGGAAAAATTCAAAGAAGGTAAAGAAGTCAAAGAAGGTAAAGAATAATTCAAAGAAGTTAAAGAAAAAAGCAAAGAAGGTATAGGAGAAATCAAAGAAGGTAAAGGAGGTGTCAAATGAGGTAAAGAAGAATTAAAAAAAGAAAAGAAGTCAAAAAAGTTAAAGAAGAAGTCAATGAAGAAAAAGAAGAATGTAAAACAGGTAAAGAAGAAATCAAAGAAGGTAAAAGAAGAAGTCAAAAAACGTAAAGAAATCAAAGAAGGTAAAAAAGAAGTCAAAAAAGTAAAGAAGAAGTCAATGAAGGTAAAGAAGCAGGTAAAGGAGGTAAAGAAGAATTCAAGGAGGTAAAGAAAAAGGCAAAGAAGGTAAAGTAGAAGGTAACGAAGAAGTCAAAGAAGGTAAAGAAGAAGGTAGAGAACATAAAGAAGAAGTAAAGAACGTAGTGAAGAGGCAAAGAAGGGAAAGAAGAAGTCAAAGAAAGTAAAGAAGTAGGAAAAGAAGGTAAAGAAGAAGGTAAATAAGGTAAAGAAGAAGGTAAAGAAAGAAAAGTACAAGGTAAAGAAAGTGAAGAAGTCAAAGAAGGTAAAGAAGAAGTCCAAGAAGGTAATGAAGAAGTCAAAGGAAATAAAAAAAATGATAAAGCAGGCAAAGAAGAAGTCAAAGAAGGTAAAGAAGAAGTACAAGAAGGTAATGAAAAAGTCAAAGAAAATTAAAATAAGATAAAGCAGGTAAAGAGGAAGTCAAAGATGGTAAAGAAGAAGGCAAAGAAGGAAAAGAATATGTCAAAGAAAGTAAAGAAGAAGGCAAAGAATGTAAAGAAGAAGTCAAAGAATGTACAGAAGTCAAAAAAGGTAAATAAGTCAAAGAAGATAAAAAAGGATTTAAAGAAAGTAGAGAAGAAGTCAAAGAATATAAAAGAGGAAGGTAAAAAGGTAAATAAGAAGTCAAAGAAGGGAAAGTAGAAGGCAAATAATGTAAAGAAGAAGAAGGTAAAGAAGAATTTCAGATGATAAAGAAGTAGTCAAAGAAGGTAGAGAAGTAGTCAAAGAAGGTAAAAAAGAAGGTAAAGAATATAAAGAAAAAGGTAAAGAAGGTAAAGAAGAATTCAAAGAAGGTAACAAAAAGGTAAAGAAGGTTAAAAATGATTCAAAGAATGTAAAGAAGTCAAAGAAGGTAAAGTATAATTCCATGAAGTTAAAGATAAAGTCAAAGAATGTAAATTAGAAGTCAAAGAAGGTAAAGAAGGAGTCAAAGGAGGTAAAGAAGAATTCAAAAAGGTAAAAAAGAAGTCAAATTAGGTAAAGAAGAAGTCAAAGAAGGTAAAGAGGAAGGTAAAGAAGGTAAAGAATGGGATGCTTGGGATACAGGAAGGGTGGATATGGGAGCAAGGATGCATATATCTTAATTTAGGGAGCCACCTGAGGGTTGTCAAGAGACTTGACCCTAGAGGGCTTCCCAGGTTTCCAGGGAGACGCCCCCAGTTAGTTCCTTAGGCAGCTGAGGAGAGAGAGCCTGAAAATGCCTGTTCCTATAGCCATACTAATGAATTTCTTGCATATCACCATAGAACCTCCACCTCGCGATAGATGAAGAAAATGACAGAGTCCCACATTGGAGCACCAGACTGAGCTCCCAAGGTCCTGATGAAGAGCAGAAGGAGAGAGAACATGAGAAAGAAAGTCAGGACCATGAGGGAACCTCCACCTGGCGATAGATGAGGAAAATGACTTAGCCCCACATTGGAGCACTGGACTGAGCTCCCAAGGTCCTGATGAGGAGCAGAAGGAGAGAGAACATGAGAAAGAAAGTCAGGAACGTGAGGGGTACGTTCACTCATGGAGACGGTGGGACAGAACTAATGAGAGATCACCAACTCCAGTTGGAATGGGACCGATGGATCATGGGACCAAACCCGTCTCTCTGAATGTGGCCAACAGTGGGGGCTGACTGAGAAGCAAAGACAATGGCGCTGGGCTCTGATTCTTCTGCATGGACGGGCTCTGTGGGAGTCTTCTCAGCTTGGTCGATCACCTTCCTGACCTGGGGGGAGTTGGGAGGACCTTGGTCTTAGCATAGAGTAGGGAACCCTGATGGCTCCTTTGCCTTGAGAGGGAGGGAGGGGAGAGGAGGGAAGGGGAAGAAAGACGGGAGGGAAGGGGGTGGAGGAGGGGAGGAGATGGAAATTTTTAAATATAAAAATAAACCATGAAAAAAATAAAAAAATTTAAAAGAAAGGAAAAAAAAAGAATTATTGAAGAATGTAGATTAGAAATCTGAGTTAATTTAAGTTATAAGAACTAGTTAGAAACAAGCCTAAGCTATCAGCCAAGCTTTTTTAATTAAAATATGTTTCTGTGGGTTATTTGAGAGCTGGCAGGCAGGACAGAAAAATCTGCCTACAGTTTATTTTTTATTTCTGCCTATGTATTTTGTTATTGCAAGCTAAAAATGAAAATTTGATTTTTCAATGATGAGAGACACAAACTTAAATGCCTCCTTACCTGTGCCTGTGTTCTCATTCTCCTCCTGTCACTCTGGAACCTAACCTAACACTTTTGATTGCTGTGCAATTTTAAAGAAAGAACAGCAAAAATGCATTATAAGACTGAGGAAAAATGAAAGTATACATTCCTATGATAATTTTGACCAGTTGAACAAGGAGTCTGGGTCTTCCTTTTTTAGAATATATATTTTCAAGTTTGAATTCACAGGGAGCTACTATAGTAGTCTTCATTAATATGTCTCAGTCAGCTGTGGCTGCATAACAAATATCTTTAAAATGTAATGCCTTAAAAACCAACAAGATTTTGTAGGTTAGCCATTTGTGCAGAATTCAGCTGGGAAGTTTCTGGATTGAGTTGGACAGCTAGCTGCTAGGTCACCTGGGGATGATTGGTCTATGTGTGACTTCATCTCAATTGGTTTATCTTTATGTGCTTAGTGCACTCTTTCATTTTTCTTTCTTTCTTTTTTTATTCTTGTTTGTGATTCAGGATTGGCATTAGGGGGTCCTCTTTTAGCTTCCAAGGAGCTGTCACAACAGACCCAAGCCACCGTTCTTGCCTTGTACTCTTTCATTTTTTCAGAAAGGCTGGCCTATGCTTGCTCATGCAATGATGGCATTGTTCCAAGAGTGAGTAAGAAAAAATAGGTATGACTTTGGGAATCTGGGTTTAGAACTGCACAAAGCCAACTAAGCCACATTCCTGTGATTAGAATCAACTCAAAATAGGCTCAAATCCTGAATGGCAGGAGTGTGAAAGTTCATTCATATGTATGGCAAGGGATAGTGCATTCTGGGCATTTTTGTAATCTGACAGCTATGCAAATTGTTACTGTTTTTAGGAATGCAAATGGGATCCACAGATAATTACTGGTTACATCTTTTTTATGGAAAAATTCCTACCATGAAGGGCATGTGCATTAAATAAATAACTATATTTATTATATTATATATTATATATTATTATATTATATATATAATAAACTAGCAAAAAAAGAAGAAGACAAAGAAGGCAAAGAAGGAGGCAAAGAAGGAAAAGAAGAAGTCAAAGAAAGTAAAGAAAAAGGCAAAGAATGTAAAGAAGAAGTCAAAGAATGTACAGAAGTCAAAAAAGGTAAATAAATCAAAGAAGGTAAAGAAGGATTTAAAGAAGGTAGAGAAGAAGTCAAAGAATGTAAAAGAGGAAGGTAAAGAAGGTAAAGAAGGTAATTAAGGTAAAGAATAAGGTAAAGGTAAGAAGGTAAAGAAGGTAAAGAAGTAGTCAAAGAAGGTAAAAAAGAAGGCAAAGAACGTAAAGGAGAAGTAAAAGAAGGGAAAAAAGAGGTCAAAGAAGGTAAAGAAGAAGGGAAAGAAGAAGTTAAATAAGGTAAAGAAGTCAAGGAAAGTAAAGAATAATTAAAAGAAGGTAAATAAAAAGTCAAGGAAGGTAAACAAGAAGTCAAAGAAGGTAAAGAAGTAGTCAAAGGAGATAAAGAAGAAGGTAAAGAAGAATTCAAAGAAGGTATAGAAGAAGTCAAAAAAGGTAAGGAAGTCAAAGAGGATAAAGAAGAAGTCAAAGAAAGTAAAGAAGTCAATGAAGGTAAAGAAGAAGGTAAAGAAGGTAAATTAGAAGTCAAAGAAGGGAAAGAAGAAGGTAGAGAACGTAAAATAGAAGATAAAGAAGGTTAAGAAGAAGGTAAAGAAGATGAAGAAGTTTTCAAAGATAGTAAAGGAGAAGTCAAAGAAGGTAAAGAAGAAGGTAAAGAAGGTAAAGAAGATTACAAAGAAAGTAAAGAAGTAGGTAAAGAAGGTAAAGAAGAAGATAAATTTGGTAAATAAGAAGGTAAAGTACAAGGTAAAGAAGGTAAAGAAGAAGACAAATAAGGTAAAGAAGAAGGCAAAGCAGGTAAAGATGAAGTCAAAGAAGGTAAAGAAGACAAGAATGTAAAGAAAGTAAAGAAGAAGTCAAAGAACATTAAG
Source organism: Arvicola amphibius (assembly GCF_903992535.2). Classification (NCBI taxonomy): domain Eukaryota; kingdom Metazoa; phylum Chordata; class Mammalia; order Rodentia; family Cricetidae; genus Arvicola; species Arvicola amphibius. The sequence continues at coordinate 91,581 of NW_024582320.1, forward strand.
AAGCAGTCAAAGAAATTAAAGAAGTCAAAGAAGGTAAAGAAGAAGTCAAAGAAGGTAAAGAAAAAGATAAAGAATGTACGGAATAGTTCAAAGAGGTAAAGAAGTCAAAGAAAGTAAAGTATAATTCAAAGAAGTTAAAGAAAAAAGCAAAGAAGGTAAAGAAGAAGTCAAAGAAGGTAAAAAAGGAGTCAAAGGAGGAAAAAATTATTAAAAAGGTAAAGAAGTCAAAGAAAGTAAAGAATAAATCAAGAAGTTAAAGAAGTCAAAGAAGGTTAAGAAGAATGTAAAAAGGTAAAGAAGAAAACAAAGAAGGTAAAAAAGTCAAAAAAGGTACAGAAGTCAAATAAGGTAAAGAAGAAGTCAATGAAGGTAAAGAAGAATGTAAAGATGGTAAAGAAGAAGTCAAAGAATGTGAAGAAGGTAAAGAACATAAAGAAGTAAATGAGGTAAAGAAGAAGGCAAAGAAGGTAAAGTAGATGGTAAAGAACGTAAAAAGAAGGTAAAGAAGGTAAAGAAGAAAATAAAAAAGGTAAAGAAATAGACAAAGAAAGTGAAGAAGAAAGAAAATAATGTAAAGAAGATGGTAAAGAAGGAAAAGTACAAGGTAAAGAGGGTGAAGAAGTCAAAGAAGATAAAGAAGATGTCAAAGAAGATAAAGAAGAAGTAAAAGAAGTTAAGGAAGAATTCAAAGAAGGTAAAGAAGAAGTCAAAGAAGGAAAAGAAGAAGTCAAAAAAGGTAAAGAAGTCAAAGAAGGTAAAGAAGAATTCAAAAAAGTAAAGAAGCAATCAATGAAGGTAAAGAAGATTGTAAAGACGGTTTCAAATGAGATACAGAAGAAGTCAAATAAGGTATAGAAGAAGTCAAAAATGGTAAAGAAGTCTCAGAGGGTAAAGAAGTAGTCAAAGAATGTGAAGAAGAAGTCAATGAAGAAAAAGAAGGAGGTATTTAAGGTAAAGAAGAAGGTAAAGAAGGAAAAGTACAAGGTAAAGAACGTGGAGAAGTCAATGAAGATGAAGAAGTCAACGAAGATAAAGAAGAAGTAAAAGAAGTTAAGGAAGAAGTCAAATAAGGTAAAGAAGAAGTCAAAGAAGGTAAAGAAGAAGGTAAAGAACGTAAAGAAGAAGTCAAATATGGTATAGAAGAAGTCAAAAAGGGTAAAGAAGTTAAAGAAGGTAAAGAAGAAGTCAAATGCAAGTAAAGAAGAAGTCAATGAAGATAAAGAAGAAGGTAAAGAAGGTAAAGAAGAAGGTAAAAAAGAAGTCAAAGAAGGTAAAGAAGATGGTAGAGAACGAAAAACAGAAGGAAAAGAAGGTAAAGAAGAAGGTAAAGAAGATCAAGAAGTATTCAAAGATGGTAAAGAAGAAGTCAAAGAAGGTAAAAAAAGAATGTAAAGAAAGTAAAGAAGAAGTCAAAGAAGGTAAAGAGAAGGTAAAGAAGGTATAGAAGAAGTCAAAGAAAGTGAAGAAGTAGGTAATGAAGGTAATGAAGGTAAAGAAGAAGACAAAGAAGGTAAAGAAGAAGGCAAAGAAGGTAAGAAGGAGTCAAAGGTGGTTAAGAAGAATTAAAAAGGTAAAGAAGAACTCAAAGAATATAAAGAAGAATTCAAAGGTGTTAAAGAAGACGGCAGAGTAGGTAAAGAAGAATGTAAAAAAGGTAAAGAAGAAATCAAAGAAAGTAAAGAAAAAGTCAAAGTAGTTAAAGAAGAAGGTAGAGACCGTAATTAGAAGATAAAGAAGATAAACAAGAAGGTAAAGAAGATGAAGATGTATTCAAAGATGGTAAAGGAGAAGTCAAAGAAGGTAAAGAAGGCAAAGAAGGAAAAGGTGAAGTCAAAGAAGGTAAAGAAGTAGGTAAAGAAGGTAAAGAGGAATTAAGATAAGGTAAATAAGAAGTTAAAGAAGGTAAAGTACAAGGTAAAGAAGGTAAAGAAGAAGACAAAGAATGTAAAGAAGAAGGCAAAGAAGGTAAAGGTGAAGTCGAAGAAGGTAAAGAAGTCAAAGAAGGTAAAGAAGAAGTCAAAGAAGTTAAAGAAAAAAGCAAAGAAGGTAAAAAAGAAGGTAAAGAAGGTAAAGAAGGAGTCAAAGGAGGGAAAAAAGAATTAAAAATGTAAAGAAGAAGTCAAAGAAATTAAAGATTAGGACAAAGAATTTAAAGAAGAAGTCAAGGAAGGTGAAGAAGAAGGTAAAGAAGGTAAAGAAGAAGTCAAAAAAGGTAAAGAAGTCAAATAAGATAAAGAAGAAGTCAAAAAAATTAAAGAGCAGTCAATGGAGATAAAGAAGAAAGTAAAGAAGGTAAAGAAGAAGATAAAGAAGGTAATGAAGTAGTCAAAGAAGGTAAAGAAGAAGGCAAAGAAGCTTAAGTATAAGGTAAAGAAGTCAAAGAAGGGAAAGAAGAAGGTGGAGAACGAAAAACAGAAGGTAAAGAAGGTAAAGAAGGTAAAGAAGAAGGAAAAGAAGATAAAGAAGTATTTAAAGATGGTAAAGAAGAAGTCAAAGTATGTAAAGAAGAAATCAAAGGATTTAAAGAAGACGGCAAAGAAGGTAAAGAAAAATGTAAAAAATGTAAAGAAGAAATCAAAGAAAGTAAAAAGTCAAAAAAGGTAAAGAAGAAGTCAATGAATGAAAAGAAGAATGTAAAGAAGGTAAAGAAGAAGTCAAAGAAGGTAAAGAAGAAGTCAAAGAAGCTAAAGAAGGAGTCAAAGTTGGTTAAGAAAAATTAAAAATGGTAAAGAAGAAGTCAAAGAATGTAAAGAAGAAGTCAAAGGAGTTGAAGAAGATGGCAAAGAAGGTAAAGAAGAATGTAAAAAAGGTAAAGAATAAATCTAAGAAAGTAAAGAAGAAGTCAAAAAAGGTAAAGAAGTTAAATAAGGTAAAGAAGAAGTCAAAAAAAGTAAAGAAGAACACAATAAAGGTAAAGAAGAATGTAAAGAAGATAAAGAAGAAGTCAAAGAAGGTAAAGAAGAAGGTAAAGAAGAAGTCAAGGAGGTAATGAAGAAGGCGAAGAAGGTAAAGAAGATGGTAGAGAACTTAAAAAAGGTAAAGAAGGTAAAGAAGAAGGAAAAGAAGGGAAAGAAGTAGACAAAGAATGTAAAGAAGAAGGTAAATAACGTAAAGAAGAAGGTAAAGAAGGAAAAGTACAAGGTAAAGAAGGTGAAGAAGTCAAAGAAGTTAAAGAAGAAGTCAAAGAAGTTACAGAAGAAGTAAAAGAAGTTAAGGACGAATTCAAAGAAGGTAAAGAAGAAGTGAAAGAAGGTAAAGAAGAATTCAAAAAAGTAAAGAAGCAATCAATGAAGGTAAAGAAGATTGTAAATACGGTATCAAAGGAGGTAAAGAAGAAGGGAAAGAACGTAAAGCAGAAGTCAAATAAGGTATAGAAGAAGACAAAAAGGGTAAAGAAGTCTTAGAAGGTAAAGTAGTAGTCAAAGAAAGTTAAGAAGAAGTCAATGAAGAAAAAGAAGAAGGTATTTAAGGTAAAGAAGAAGGTAAAGAAGGAAAAGTACAAGGTAAAGAAGGTGAAGAAGTCAAAATAGATAAAGAAAAAGGTAAAGAAGGTAAAGAGGAAATAAAGAAAGTAAAGAAGAAGTCAAAGAAGTTAAAGAAGAAGGTAAAGAGGAATAGAATGTAAAGAATTTAAAGAAGAAGTCAAACGAGATGTAGAAGGTAAAGAGGTAAAAAACATTGAAAAGAAGTTAAAGAACAGGTCAAAAAAGGTTAAAAAAATCAAAGAAGGTAAAGAAGAAAGGAAAGAATGTAAAGAAGAAGGTAACGAAATGTAAAGAAGTCAATAAGGTAAAGAAGAAGGGAAAGAAGGGAAAGAAGAAGTAAAAGAAGCTATAGAAGAAATCGACGAAGGTAAAGAAGGTAAAGAAGAAGGTAAAGAAGATAAAAAACATAAAGAAGGTAAAAAGAAGGGAAAGGTGGTAAAGAAGAAGTCAAAGAAGGTAAAGAAGAAGGTAAGGAATGTAAAGAAGAAGTCAAATAAGGTAAAGAAGAAGGTAAAGAATATAAAGAAGAAGGTAAAGTAGGTAAAGAAGAAGTTAAAGAAGGTAAAGAAGTAGGTAAAGAAGGTAAAGAAGAAGTGAAAGAAGGAAAATAGAAGTCAAACAAGGTAAAGAAGGTAAAGAACTGTAAAGAAAAAGTAAAAGACGGTAAAGAAGAAGGTAAAGAAGAAGTCAAAGAAGGTAAAGTAGAAGGTAAAGAAGGTAAAGAAGAAAGTAAAGGAGAAGTGAAAGAGGTAAAGTAGAATAAAAGAAGGTAAAGAAGAAGGTGAAGAAGGTAAAGAACAAGGTAAAGAAGGAAAAGAAGATGGGAAAGAAGGTAAAAAGAAGGTAAAGATTGTAAGAAAGGAGTCAAAGAAGGAAAGAAGAAGGGAAAGAACGTGAAGAAGTCAAAGAACTTAAAGAAGAAGGTAAAGAAGGTAAAGAGGAAGTAAAGAAAGTAAAGAAGTAAACGAATTTAAAGAAGGTAAAGAATGTAGAGAAGTTAAATAAGAAGTCAAAGAATGTAATGTAGAAGGTAAAGAAGGTAAAAAAGACGGAAGAGAAGTTAAAGAACAGGTCAAAGAAGGTAAAGAAATCAAAGAAGGTAAAGAAGAAAGGAAAGAATGTAAAGAAGAAGGTAAAGAAATGTAAAGAAGTCAAGACGGTAATGAAGAAGGTAAAGAAGTGAAAGAAGAAGTATATAAAGATTATAAAGTATATAAAGAAGAAGGTATAGAAGAAATCGACGAAGGTAAAGAAGAGAGTAAAGAATGTAAAGAAGAATGTAAAGAAGTAAAAAAGGAAGGTAAAGAAGGTAAAGAAGAAGTAAAAGAATGTAAAGCAGAAGTTAAAGAAGGAAAATAGAAGTCAAAGAATATAAAGAAGAAGATAAAGAACAGTAAAGAAAAAGTCAAAGATGGTAAAGAAGAAGATAAAGAAGAAGTCAAAGAAGGTAAAGAAGAAGGTAAAGAAGGTAAAGAAGAGGTCAAAGAAGAAGTCAAAGAAGGTAAAGAAGAAGGTAAAGAATTTATAGAAGAAGGTAAAAAGAAGGTAAAGAAGAAGGGAAAGAAGAAGGGAAAGAAGGTAAAGAAGAATCAAAGAAGGTAAAGAAGAAGGTAAAGAAGTAGGTAAAGAGATAAAAAGAAGTCAAAGAAGGTACAGAAGAAGGTAAAGAAGGAAAAGAATGTATAGAAGTTAAAGAAGAAATAAAAGAAAGTAATGTAGAAAGTAAAGAAAGTAAAAAGAAGGTAAAGAACAGGTAAGAAGGTAAAGAAGTCAAAGAAGTTAAAGAAGAATGCAAGGAAGGTTAAGAAGAATGTGAAAAACCTAAAGAAAGTAAAGAAGAAGTTAAAGAATAAGACAAAGAATGTAAAGCAGAAGGTAAAAAAGTAAAGAAGAATTCAAAAATGTGAAGAAGAAGACAAAGAGCAGAAAAGAAGAAGGTAAAGAACATAAATAAGAAGTCAAAGAAGGTAAAGAAGGAGATAAAGAAGGTAAAGAAGGTGTCAAAGAAAGTATAGAAAAGTCAATAAAGTAAAGAAGAAGGTAAAGAAGGTAAGAAGAAGTGAAGGATGGTAAAGAAGTCAAAGAACGGAAAGAAGAAGGTAAGGAAGTTAAAGAAAAAGTTAAAGAAGGTATGAAAGAAGTCAAGATTGTAAAGAAGAAAGTAAAGAATTTAAAGAAGGGAAAGAAGGTAAAGAAGAAGGTAAAGAACGAGTTAAAGATGGTACAGAAGAGGTCGAGGAAGGTAAAGAAGAAGGTAAAAACTATAAAGAACAGGTCAAAGAGGTAAAAAGTCAAAGGAGGTAAAGAAGAAGGGAAAGAAGGTAAAGAATGTAAAAAGAAGTCCAAGAAGAAAAAGAAGAAGATAAAGAAGTTAAAGAAGGTAAAGAAGGTAAAGAAGAAGGTAAAGGAGAAGTGTAAGAAGGTAAAGAAGAATCAAAGAATGTAATGAAGAAGGTAAAGAAGGTAAAGAAGCAGGGATAGAAAGTAAAGAAGAAGGTAAAGAAGGTAAAGAAAAACGTAAAGAATGTAAAAAGAAGGGAAAGAAGGGAAAGAAGATGTCAAAGAACGAAAAGAACGTAAAGAAGTCAAAAATTCAAAGAAGGAGGTAAAGAAGGTAAAGAGGAAGTAAAGAAAGTAAAGAAAATGTCAAAGGAGGTAAAAAAACAAGGTAAAGAAGGAAAAGAATGTAGAGAAGTTAAAGAAGAAGTCAAAACGTAATGTAGAAGGTAAAGAAGTTAAAAAAGAAGGTAAAGAAATTAAAGGACAGGTCAAAGAAGGTAAAGAAATCAAAGAAGGTAAAGAAGAAAGGAAAGAATGTAAAGATGAAGGTAAAGAAATCTAAAGAAGACAAAGAAGACAAAGATGAATGAAAACAACGTAAAGAAGTCAAAGAAGTTAAAGAAGATGATAAAGTAGGTAAAGATGAAGTCAAAAAAGGTAAAACAGAAGATAAAGAACAGAAAGTTTTCAAAGAAGATAAAGAATGGTAATGAAGGTAAAGAAGTCAAAGAACATAAGAAGAAAATAAAGAACAGCAAAAAAGAAGGTAAAGAAGGTAAAGAAGAATTTATAAAAGGTAAAGAAGGTAAAGAAGCACATAATGAACGTAAAGGAGAAGGTATAAAAGGTAAAAAAGAAGTCAAATAAAGTAAAGAATAAGGTATAGAAGGTAAAAAAGAAGGTAAAGAATGTAAAAAAGAAGGTAAAGTAGGTATAGAAGAAGTAAAAGAAGGTAAAGAAAAACGTAAATAAGGTAAAGAAAAAGGTAAAGTAGGTAAAGAAGAAAAAGAAGGTAAAGAAGAAGTCAAAGAAGGTAAAGAAGAAGGGAAAGAAGAAGTTAAAGAAGGTATAGAAGAAGTCAACGAAGGTAAAGAAGAAAATAATTAAGGAAAAGAAGAAGATAAAGAAGTTTAAAAAAGTAGGTAAAGAAGAAGTCAAAGAAGGTAAAGAAGAAGGTAAAGAACAGTAAAGGAAAAGTCAAAGACGGTAAAGAAGAAGGTAAAGAAGGAGTCAAAGCAGGTAAAGAAGGTAAAGAAGAAGTCAAAGAAGGTAGAGAAGAAGATCAAGAACACTAAAGAAGAAGGTAAAAAACGTAAAGAATAAGGTAAAGAAGGTAAAGAAGAAGTTAAAGAAAGTAAAGGATTCAAAGATGTTATAGGAGAAGGTAAAGAAGGAAAAAGGTAAAGAAGATAAAGAAGAAGAGAAAGAACGTAATGTAGAAGGTAATTAAGGTAAAAAAGAAGGTAAAGAAGTTAAAGAACAGGTCAAAAAGTTAAAGATGTCAGAGAAGGTAAAAAAGAAAGGAAAGAATGTAAAGAAGAAGGTAAGAAATGTAAAGAAGTCAAAGAAGGTAAAGAAGAAGGTAAAGAAGGTAAAGATAAATGTAAAAAAGGTAAAGAAGAAAGTAAAGAAAGTAAAGAAGGTGAAGAAGGCAAAGAAGTTAAAGAAGAATATAAAAAACAGAAAAGATGAAGGTAAAGAACGTAAAGAAGAAGTCAAAGAAGGTAAAAAAGGAGATAATGAAGGTATAGAAGAAGTCAAGGAAGATAAAGAAGAAGGTAAAGAAGGTAAACAAGAAGTGAAAGAAGATAAAGAAAGAAAAGAAGGTAATGATGAATATAAAGAACGTAAAAAAATCTTGGGGTCTCTTGCTGCAGCAAGGCGAGTGGGAGCACCTGGAGCGAGAGCTCGGAACGAGACTCCACGGGTTGTAAGAAAATGGCAGACAAGCCAGACATTGGGGAAATCGCCAGCTTCGATAACGCCAAGCTGAAGAAGACCGAGACGCAGGAGAAGAACACCCTGCCGACCAAAGAGACCATTGAACAGGAAAAGAGGAGTGAAATTTCCTAAAAGCCCAGACTGGAGGATTACCCCACCCCACCCCACCCCACCCCACCCCGTCATCTCCGAGACCCCCTCGTGATGTGGAGGAAGAGCCACCTGCAAGATGGACGCGAGCCACAAGCTGCACTGTGAACCCAGGCACTCCGCGCCGATGCCACCGGCCCGTAGGTCTCTGAAGGGGGACCCCCCACTAATCTGCCAAATTTCACCGGTTTGCCCTGGGATATTATAGAAAATTATTTGTATGATTGATGAAAATAAAACACACCTCATGGCAAAAAAAAAATCTTGGAAAAACAGTTTAAAGGCACATAGTTGAACAAGGAACTCATTGAGGTCAGAGACCAGGAACAATGAATAGCATTCCAGCTATTGCTGCTAGGATGGGTTGGTGATCAAAAGTGGTGATTAATTCCTTGCATCCATTTCTGTCCTCATCCTCCTGATACAAAAATAAAAAACTAAAAACAAAAAAAAGAAGTCAACGAAGGTAAAGAAGAAGGTATAAAACGTACAGAAGAAGGTAAAGAATGTAAAAAAGAAGGTAAAGTAGGTATAGAAGAAGGTAAAGAAAAACGTAAAGAAGGTAAAGAAGAAAAAGAGGGTAAAGAACAAGTCAAAGAAAGTATAGAAGGAAAAGAAGAAGTCAATGAAGGTAAAGATGAAGGTAAAGAAGGGAAAGAAGAAGTTAAAGAAGGTATAGAAGAAGTCAAAGAAGGTAAAGAAGAAAATAAATAAGGAAAAGAAGAAGGTAAAGAAGTTAAAGAAGAAATAAAAGAAAGTAATGTAGAAAGTAAAGAAAGTAAAAAGAAGGTAAAGAAGGTAAAGAACAGGTAAGAAGGTAAAGAAGTCAAAGAAGTTAAAGAAGAAGGGAAAGAAGGTTAAGAAGAATGTTAAAAAGGTAAAGAAAGTAAAGAAGAAGGTAAAGAAGAAGGCAAAGAAGGTAAAGCAGAAGGTAAAAAAGTAAAGAAGAATTAAAAAATGTAAAGAAGAAGAAAAAGAACAGAAAAGAAGGTAAAGAACATAAAGAAGAAGTCAAAGAAGGTAAAGAAGGAAATAAAGAAGGTAAAGAAGATGTCAAAGAAAGTATAGAAAAGTCAATAAGGTAAAGAAGAAGGTAAAGAAGGTAAGAAGAAGTGAAAGATGGTAAAGAAATGTAAAGAAGTCAAAGAAGATAAAGAAGAAGGTAAAGAAGGTAAAGAAAAATGTAAAGAAGGTAAAGAAGAAAGTAAAGAAGGTACAGAAAAAGACAAAGAAGGTAAAGGAGAATATAAAGAACAGTAAAGAAGGTAAAGAACGTAAAGAAGAAGTCAAAGAAGGTAAAGAAGTAGTGAAAGAAGGTAAAGAACGCAAAGAAGGTAAAGATGAATATAAAGAATGTAAAGAATTCAAAGAAGTTAAAGAAGATGATAAAGTAGGTAAAGATGAAATCAAAGAAGGTAAAGAAGAAGATAAAGAACAGTAAAGAAGGCAAAGAAGATAAAGAAAGTCAAAGAAGAGGGACCACCAACATTCCCCAACTCCCCCCCCCCCCCCCCCGCCTCCAGCAAGCTTCCTGCTCTTCCTGCAGGGGATATTCTCCCCGGATACTGCCTCTCTATTCCTGTCCCTTCCCAGCTTGCACCTAGAACCCCCCACGCCTTGTCCTCCCGTCTTTGGGGCCACAAAATCCCACAGCTCAGCCTGTTTGGGTGCCGGGGACCTGGAATTGAGTGCACCCAGGCCTGTAGGAGGTCCCCTCTTTCATTAGCCTGCTGCCTGCAGCAAGGTAGCCCCTTTGACAGCGAGCTGCTTGGCCTGCAAGAAGACCTGAAAGTCGGCCAGAGGATCCATCATTCATGGGGGTGAGTGAGGAATGAGTGCCTGAACCACGGCAGCTGCCAGGAGAGGGACCACCGACATTTCCCAACTCCCCCCCCACCCGCACACTTCCTGTTCTTCCTGCAGGGGATATTCTCTCCGGATACAGCCTCTCTATTCCTGTACCTTCCCAGCTTGCACCTAGAACCCCCCACGCCTCATCCTCCCGTCTTTGGGGCCACAAAATCCCACAGCTCAGGAAATCTGGGACACAATAAAAAGACCAAACCTAAGAATAATAGGCATAGAAGAAGGAGAAGAAATACAGCTCAATGGTCCAAAAAATATATTTAATAAAATTATAGAAGAAATCTTCCCAAACCTAAAGAAAGTTATTCCTATTAAGGTTCAAGAAGCTTACAGAACACCAAATAGACTGGATCAAAAAAAAAAAAAAGTCCCCTCGCCATATTATAATCAAAACGTAAAACATACAGAATAAAGAAAGAATATTAAGAGCTGCAAAGGAAAAAGGTCAAGTAACATATAAAGGTAAACCTTTCAGTCTAACACCTGACTTCTCTATGGAAACCATGAAAGCCAGAGGGTCCTGGATAGATGTTTTGCAGAAACTAAGAGACCATGGACCCAGATTACTATACCCAGCCAAGCTTTCGTTCACTATAAATGGAGAAAACAAAATATTCCAGGATAAAAACAAATTTACACAATACATAGCCACAAATACACCCTTACAGAAAGTAATAGAAGGAAATTCACAAACAAAGGAGTCCAGCATTGCCCAAAATAACTCAGACATCTAGCGTCCCTTCACCAGCACATCTCAAAGAAAGGAAACACACAATCTCTACTACCAAATAAAAAATGACAACCGGAGTTAATATCCACTGGTCATTAATATCACTTAATATCAATGGACTTAATTCACCTATAAAAAGGCACAGGCTAAGAGATTGGATACAAAAACAGGATCCAAAATTCTGCTGTTTACAAGGAACACACCTCAACCACAAAGACAGACATCTACTCAGAGTAAAGGGTTGGGAAAAGGTTTATCAAGCAAATGGACCTAAAGAACAAGCCGGTGTGGCCATACTAATTCCTAAAAAAGTTGACTTCAAACTAAAATCAATCAGAAGAGATGGAAAGGGACACTTTATACTCATTACAGGAAAAGTCTATCAGAATGAAGTCTCAATCCTGCATATCTATGCCAATAATACAAAAGCACCCACTTATATAAAAGAAACATTACTAGAACTCAAGGCAGCCATCAAACCAAACGCACTGATAGTGGGAGACTTCAACACTCCTCTTTCACCAATGGACAGGTCAATTCGACAGAAACCTAACAGAGAATTAAGAGACTTAATAGAGGTAATGAACCAAATGGACTTAACAGACATCTATAGAACGTTCCACCCAAACAGGAAAGAATATACCTTCTTCTCTGCGGCTCATGGAACCTTTTTGAAAATTGATCACATACTCGGTAACAAAGCAAAACTTCCACAGTTACAAAAACATATTAGTAATCACCTGCATCTTATCGGATCACCATGGATTAAAATTAGAATTCAGCAACAATGCTACCCCCAGAAAGCCTACAAACTTAGGGAAACTGAACAGTCAACTACTGAACCACACCTGAGTCAAGGAAGAAATAAAGAAAGAAATTAAAGTCTTTCTTGAATTTAATGAAAATAATGACACAACTTACTCAAACTTATGGGACATTATGAAAGCAGTGCTAAGAGGAAAATTCATAGCACTAAGTGCCCACTTAAAATAAATGGAGAAAGCACACATTGGAGATTTAACAGCACACCTGAAAGCTTTAGAAAAGAAAGAAGCAGACTCACCTAGGAGGAGTAGAAGACTGGAAATTATCAAACTGAGGGCAGAAATCAACAAAATAGAAACACAGAAAACAATCCAAAGAATCAATGAAACAAAAAGCTGCTTCTTGGAGAAAATCAACAAGATTGACAAACCCCTATCCAAACTAATCAAATGGCAGACAGAGAACACGCAAATTAATAAGATCAGAAATGAAAAAGGGGACATAACCACAGACACAGAGGAAATTCAGAGAATCATTAGATCTTACTACAAAAGCCTGTATGACACAAAATTGGAAAATGTAAAAGAAATGGACACGTTTTTAGATAAGTACCATATACCAAATTTAAACAAGGACCAGGTAAATGCTCTAAATAGTCCTGTTAGTCGCGAAGAATTGGAAACTGTTATCAGAAACCTCCCTACCAAAAAGAGCCCAGGACCTGATGGGTTCAATGCAGAATTCTACCAGAACTTCCAAGAAGATCTAATACCTATACTCCTTAAGGTATTTCATGATATAGAAACAGAACAGTCATTGCCAAATTCCTTTTATGAAGGTACAATTACCCTGTTACCTAAACCACACAAAGACCCAACAAAGAAAGAGAATTACAGGCCAATCTCACTTATGAACATCGATGCAAAAGTTCTCAATAAAATACTGGCAAACAGAATCCAAGAACACATTAGAAAAATTTTCCACTATGATCAAGTAGGCTTCATCCCAGAGATGCAGGGCTGGTTCAACATACGAAAATCTATCAATGTAATCCATCATATAAATAAACTGAAGCAAAAAAAATATGATCATCACATTAGATGCAGAAAAAGCATTTGACAAAATTCAGCACCCCTTTATGATAAAGGTCTTGGAGAGATTAGGGATACAGGGGTTATTCCTAAATATAATATTGGCTATTTACAGCCAGCCGACAGCTAACATCAAGTTAAATGGAGAGAAACTCAAGGCCATCCCACTAAATTCAGGAATGCGACAAGGCTGTCCACTCTCTCCTTATCTCATCAATATAGTGCTTGAAGTTCTAGCAATAGCAATAAGACAAATAAAGGGTATCAAGGGGATTCGAATTGGAAAGGAAGAAGTTAAACTTTCGTTATTTGCAGATGATATGATAGTGTACATAAGCGACCCCAAAAACTCCAACAAAGAACTCCTACAGCTGATAAACTCCTTTAGTATCGTGGCAGGTTACAAGATCAACTCCAAAAAATCAGTCGCCCTCCTATATACAAAGGATAAGGAAGCAGAGAAAGAAATCAGAGAAGCGTCACCTTTCACGATAGCCACAAATAGCATAAAATATCTTGGGGTAACTCTAACCAAGGAAGTGAAAGACCTATTTGACAAGAACTTTAAGTCTTTGAAGAAAGAAATTGAAGAGGATACCAGAAAATGGAAGGATCTCCCTTGCTCTTCGATTGAGAGGATCAACATAGTAAAAATGGCAATACTACCAAAAGCAATCTGTAGATTTAATGCAATCCCCATAAAGATCCCATCAAAATTCTTCACAGATCTTGAGAGGACAATAATCAACTTTATATGGAAGAACAAGAAACCAAGGATAGCCAAAACAATCTTATACAATAAAGGTACTTCTGGAGGCATTACCATCCCTGACTTCAAACTCAATACAGAGCTACACTATTGAAAACAGCTTGGTATTGGCATAAAAATAGAGAAATCGACCAATGGAATCAAATAGAAGACCCAGATCTTAACCCACAAACCTATGAACACCTGATTTTTGATAAAGGAGCTAAAAGCACACAATGGAAGAAAGAAAGCATCTTCAACAAATGGTGCTGGCATAACTGGATGTCAACCTGTAGAAGAATGAAAGTAGATCCGTGTCTATCACCATGCAGAAAACTCAAGTCCAAATGGATTAAAGACCTCAATATCAATCTGAACACGCTGAACCTCTTAGAGGAGAAAGTGGGAAGTACTCTACAACATTTGGGCACAGGAAACCGCTTCCTCCCTATAGCCCCAGCAGCACAGACATTAAGGGCATCATTGAATAAATGGGACCTCCTGAAGCTGAGCAGCTTCTGTAAAGCAAAGGACACTGTCACTAAGACAAAAAGGCAGCCTACTGACTGGGAAAAGACCTTCACCAATCCCACAACAGACAAAGGTCTGATCTCCAAAATATATAAGGAACTGAAGAGACTAGACTTTAAAATGCTAATGAACACAATTAAAAAATGGGGGCACTGAACTGAACAGAGAATTCTCAATAGACGAAGTTCAAATGGCCAAAAGACACTTAAGGGCATGCTCAACCTCCTTAGCTGATGGAGGAGAGTTATCTGTCTATGTTTCTTTCATTGGTCAATTAATAAAGAAAACTGCCTTGGCCCTTTAAGAGACAGAAAATTAGGTAGGTGGAGTAGAAAGAACAGAATTGTGGGAACAAGGAAGTATAGTTGGGGAGATGCTTCAGGCAGTCTCCATGCTTCTTCTATCCGAGATGGACGCAGGTTAAGATCTCTCCTGGTAAGCCACACCTCGTGGTGCTACACAGATTGCTAAATATGGGTTAAAGGAAGATGTGAGAATTAACCAATAAGAGGCTGAAACTATGGGCAAGGCAGTGTTTTAAAAGAATACAGTTTCCATGTACTTATTTCAGGTGTAAAGCTAGCTGGCAGCCAGGTGGCAGGAAAGCAGACTGCCGATTCCTTCTACACTTAGCATCCATGGAAATGCAAATCAAAACAACGTTGAGATACCATCTTACACCTGTCAGAATGGCTAAACTCAAAAACACAAATGATAGCCTCTTCTGGAGAGGATGTGGAATAAGGGGTACACTCATCCATTGCTGGTTGGAATGCAAACTTGGGCAACCGCTTTGGAAAGCAGTATGGAGGTTTCTCAGGATTTTGGGGATGAATCTACCCCAAGACCAAGCAATCCCACTCTTGGGAATTTACCCAAGAGATGCCCAATCATAGTACAAAAGAATTTGTTCAACTATGTTTATAGCAGCATTATTTGTAATAGCCAGAACCTGGAAACAACCTAGATGCACTTCAGTGGAAGAATAGATGAAGAAAGTGTGGAATATATACATATTAGAGTACTACTTGGCGGTAAAAAAACAATGACATCTTGAATTTTGCATGCAAATGGATGCAAATAGAAAACACCATCCTGAGTGAGGTAACCCAGGCCCAAAAAGATGAACATGGGATGTACTCACTCATAATTGGTTTCTAGCCATAAATAAAGGACATCGAGCTTATAATTCATAAAAAATCCTAGAGAAGCTCTATAAGAAGGTGAACCCAAGGAAAAACATATAGTTATCCTCCTGGATGCTGAAAGTAGACAAGGTTGCCGGACAAAAACTTGGAACATGGGGATGGTGTGGGATGGGTGAGGGGGGATGGGGAGAGAAAAGTGTGAAGTGGAGGATGGGAAGAGCTTGGGGAAATAGGATGCTTGGGATATAGGAAAAGTGGATATGGGAACAAGGAATTATATATCTTAATTAAGGGAGCCATTCTAGGGTTGGCAGAGACTTGACACTAGAGGGGTTCTCAGGTGTCCAGGAAGACGCCTCCAGCTAGGTCCTCGGGCAGCTGAGGAGAGGGTGCCAGAAATGTACAGATCCTATTGCCATACTCATATCTTGCATATCACCATAGAACCTTCACCTGGCATTGGATGGAGAAAATGGCAGAGCCCCACATAGGAGCACCAGACTGAGATCACAAGGTCCCAATAAGGAGCAAAAGGAGGGAGATCATGAGCAAGGAAGCCAGGACTGTGAGGAGTGCGTTTACCCAATAAAGCCTTGCAGAAAGTAATAGAAGGAAAATCACAAACCAAGGAGTCCAACAACACCCACAATAACTTAGGCATCTACCGACCCTTCACAAGCACAACCAGAAGAAGGGAAACACACAAACTCTACTACAAAAAAAAATAACCAGAGTTAACAACCACTGGTCATTAACATCACTTAATATCAATGGACTCAATTCATCTATGAAAAGGCACAGGCTAAGAGATTGGATACGAAAACAGGATCTGTTTTCTGCTGTTTACAAGAAACACACCTAACCACAAAGAGAGACACCTACTCAGAGTAAAGTGTTGGGAAAAGGTTTATCAAGCAAATGGACCTAAGAAACAAGCCAGTGTGGCCATACTAATTTCCAACAAAGTTGACTTCAAACTAAAATCAATCAGAAGAGATGGAAAGGGACACTTTATACACATAAGAAGAAAAATCCATCAGAATGAAGTCTCAATCCTGAATATCTATGCCCCTAATATAAAAGCTCCCACTTATGTAAAAGAAACACTTCTAGAACTCAAGGCAGCCATCAAACCACACACACTAATAGTTGGAGACTTCAACCCTCCTCTCTCACCAATGGACAGGTCAATCAGACAGAAACCTAACAGAGAATTGAAAGACTTAATGGAGGTAATGAACCAAATGGACTAAACAGACATCTATAGAACATTTCATGCAAACAGGATAGAATATACCTTCTTCTCTGCGGCTCATGGAACCTTTTCGAAAATTGACCATATACTTGGTAACAAAGCAAACTTCCACAGTTACAAAAAAATATTAGTAACCACCTTTATCTTTTCAGATCACCATGGATTAAAATTAGAATTCAACAACAATGCACCCCCAGAAAGCCTACAAACTCATGGAAACTGAACAGTCAACTACTGAACCACAGCTCTGTCAAGGAAGAAATAAAGAAAGAAATTAAATTCTTTCTTGAATTTAATGAAAACAAAGACACAACATACTCAAACCTAAGGGACACAATGAAAGCAGTGCTAAGAGGAAAGTTCATAGCACTAAGTGCCCACTTAAAGAAAACGGAGAAAGAACTCATTGGTGACTTAACAGCACACCTGAAAGCTATGGAAAAAAAGAAGGAGACTCATCTAGGAGAAGTAGAAGACTGGAAATAATCAAACTGAGGGCAGAAATCAACAAAATAGAAACACAGAAAACAATCCAAAGAATCAGTGAAACAAGAAGCTGGTTCTTGGAGAAAATCAACAAGATTGACAAACCCTTAGCCAAACTAATCAAATGGCAGAGGGAGAACACACAAATTAATAAGATCAGAAATGAAAAGGGGGACATAACCACAGACACAAAGGAAATTCAGAGAATCATTAGATCTTACTACAAAAGCCTGTATGACACAAAATTGGAAAATGTAAAAGAAATGGACACTTTTTTAGATAAGTACCATATACCAAAGTTAAACCAGGACCAGGTAAATGCTCTAAATCATCCTGTTAGTTGCGCGGAATTAGAAACTGTTATCAGAAACCTCCTTACCAAAAAAATAAAAGCCCAGGACCTGATGATTTCAATGCAGAATTCTACCAGAACTTCCAAGAACATCTAATACCTATACTCCTTAAGGTATTTCATATTATAAAAACACAAGAGTCACTGCCAAATTCCTTCTATGAAGCTACAGTTACCCTGATACCTAAACCACACAAAGACTCAACCAAGAAAGAGAATTACAGGCCAATGTCACGCATGAACATTGACGCAAAAATTCTCAATAAAATACTGGCAAACAGAATCCAAGAACACATTAGAAAAATTATCCATTACGATCAAGTAGGCTTCATCCCAGAGATGCAGGGCTGGTTCAACAGAAGAAAATCTATCAATGTAATCCATCATATAAATAAACTGAAGGAAAAACCATATGGTCATCTCACTAGCTAATATCAAATTAAACGGAGAGAAAATCAATTCTATCCCACTAAATTCAGGAACATGACAAGGCTGACCACTCTCTCCTTATCTCTTCAAATAGTGCTTGAAGTTCTAGCAATAGCAATAAGACAACATAAGGGAATCAAGGGGATTCAATTTGGAAAGGAAGAAGTTAAACTTTCATTATTTGCTGATGATATGATAGTGTACATAAGCGACCCCAAAAACTCCACCAAAGAACTCATACAGCTGATAAACTCCTTCAGTAAGGTGGCAGGTTACAAGATCAACTGCAAAAAATCAGTTGCCCTCCTATATACAAAGGATAAGGAAGCAGAGAGGGAAATCAGAGAAGTATCACCTTTCACAATAGCCACAGATAGCATAAGATATCTGGGAGTATCTCTAACCAAGGAAGTGAAGGATTTATTTGACAAGATCTTTAAGTCTTTAAAGAAAGAAATTGAAGAGGATACCAGAAAATGGAAGGATCTCCCCTGCTCGTGGATTGGGAGGATCAACATAGTAAAAATGGCAATTCTACCAAAAGCAATCTAAAGATTCAATGCAATCCCAATCAAGGTCCCATTAAAATTCTTTACAGAGATTGAAAGGGCAATAATCAACTTTATATGTAAAATCAAGAAACCCAGGATAGCCAAAAAAATCTTATACAATAAAGGTACTTCTGGAGGCATTACCATCCCTGACTTCAAACTCTATTACAGAGCTACAGTATTGAAAACAGCTTGGTATTCGCATAAAAACAGAGAAGTTGACCAATGGAATCGTATAGAAGACCCGGATCTTAAACTACAAACCGATGAACACCTGATTTTTGATAAACGTGCCAAAAGTAAACAATGGAAGAAAGAGGGCATCTTCAACAAATGGCGGTGGCATAACTGGATGTCAACCTGTAGAAGAATGAAAGTAGATCCGTGTCTATCACCATACAGAAAACTCAAGTCCAAATGGATTAAAGACCTCAATATCAATCTGAACACACTGAACCTGTTAGAGGAGAAAGTGGGAAGTACTCTACAACATTTGGGCACAGGAAACCGCTTCCTCCGTATAGCCCCAGCAGCACAGACATTAAAGGCAACATTGAATAAATAGGACCTCCTGAAGCTGAGCAGCTTCTGTAAAGCAAAGGACACTGTGCCTAAGACAAAAAGGCAGCCTACTGACTGGGAAAAGATCTTCACCAACCCCGCAACAGACAAAGGCCTAATCTCCAAAATATATAAGGAACCCAAGAGACTAGACTTTAAAATGCTAATTAACCCAATTAAAAAATGGGGCACTGAACTGAACAGAGAATTCTCAACAGAAGAAGTTCGAATGGCCAAAAGACAATTAAGGGCATGCTCAACCTCCTTGGCAATCAGGGAAATGCAAATCAAAAAACGCTGAGATACCATCTTACACCTGTCAGAATGGATAAAATCTAAAACACCAATGATAGCCTTTGCTGGAGAGGATGTGGAGTAAGGGGTACACTCATCCATTGCTGGTGGAAATGCACACTTGTGCAACCACTTTGGAAAGCAGTGTGGAGGTTTCTCAAGAAATTTGGGATCAACCTACTCTAGGACCCAGCAATACCACTCTTGGGAATTTATCCAAGAGATGCCCAATCATATTATAAAAGCATTTGTTCAACTATGTTTATAGCAGCATTATTTGTAATAGCCAGAACCTGGAAACAACCTAGATGCCCTTCAGTGGAAGAATGGATGAAGAAAGTGTGGAATATATACATATTAGAGTACTACTCGGCGGTAAAAAACAATGACATCTTGAATTTTGCATGCAAATGGATGCAAATAGAAAACACCATCCTGAGTGAGGTAACCCAGGCCCAAAAAGATGAACATGGGATGTACTCACTCATAATTGGTTTCTAGCCATAAATAAAGGACATCGAGCCTATAATTCATAAAAAATCCTAGAGAAGCTATATAAGAAGGTGAACCCAAAGAAAAACATATAGTTATCCTCCTGGATTCTGGAAGTAGACAAGATTTCCGGACAAAAACTGAGAACATGGGGGTGGGGTGGGATGTGGGAGGCGGGGATGGGGAGAGAAAAGTGTGAAGTGGAGGATGGGAAGAGCTTGGGGAAATAGGATGCTTGGGATATAGGAAAAGTGGATATGGGAACAAGGAATTATATATCTTAATTAAGGGAGCCATTTTAGGGTTGGCAGAGACTTGACACTAGAGGTGTTCCCAGGTGTCCAGGAAGACGACTCCAGCTAGGTCCTCGGGCAGCTGAGGAGAGGGCGCCAGAAATGTACAGATCCTATTGCCATACTCATATCTTGCATATCACCATAGAACCTTCACCTGGCTTTGGATGGAGAAAATGGCAGAGCCCCACATATGAGCACCAGACTGAGATCACAAGGTCCCAATAAGGAGCAAAAGGAGGGAGATCATGAGAAAGGAAGCCAGGACTGTGAGGAGTGCGTTTACCCAATAAAGCCTTGCAGAAAGTAATAGAAGGAAAATCACAAACCAAGGAGTCCAACAACACCCACAATAACTCATGCATCTACCGACCCTTCACAAGCACAACCAGAAGAAGGGAAGCACACAAACTCTACTACAAAAAAAATAACCAGAGTTAACAACCACTGTTCATTAATATCACTTAATATCAATGGATTCAATTCATCTATGAAAAGGCACAGGCTAAGAGATTGGATAAGAAAACAGGATCTGTTTTCTGCTGTTTACAAGAAACACACCTCAACCACAAAGAGAGACACCTACTCAGAGTAAAGTGTTGGGAAAAGGTTTATCAAGCAAATGGACCTAAGAAACAAGCCGGTGTGGCCATACTAATTTCCAACAAAGTTGACTTCAAACTAAAATCAATCAGAAGAGATGGAAAGGGACACTTTATACTCATAAGAGGAAAAATCCATCAGAATAAAGTCTCAATCCTGAATATCTATGCCCCTAATATAAAAGCTCCCACTTATGTAAAAGAAACACTTCTAGAACTCAAGGCAGCCATCAAACCACACACACTAATAGTTGGAGACTTCAACCCTCCTCTCTCACCAATGGACAGGTCAATCAGACAGAAACCTAACAGAGAATTGAAAGACTTAATGGAGGTAATGAACCAAATGGACTTCAATCCACCCTAATAGGAAAGAATATACCTTCTTCTCTGCGGCTCATGGAACCTTTTCGAAAATTGACCATATACTTGGTAACAAAACAAACTTCCACAGTTACAAAAAAATATTAGTAACCACCTGCATCTTATCGGATCACCATGGATTAAAATTAGAATTCAACAACAATGCTACCACCAGAAAGCCTACAAACTCATGGAAACTGAACAGTCAACTAATGAACCACACCTGGGTCAAGGAAGAAATAAAGAAAGAAATTAAATTCTTTCTTGAATTTAATGAAAACAAAGACACAACATACTCAAACCTAAGGGACACAATGGAAGCAGTGCTAAGAGGAAAGTTCATAGCACTAAGTGCCCACTTAAAAAAACGGAGAAAGCACTCATTGGTGTCTTAACAGCATACCTGAAAGCTCTGGGAAAAAAAGAAGGAGACTCACCTAGGAGAAGTAGAAGACTGGAAATAATCAAACTGAGGGCAGAAATCAAGAAAATAGAAACACAGAAAACAATCCAAAGAATCAATGAAACAAGAAGCTGGTTCTTGAAGAAAATCAACAAGATTGACAAACCCTTAGCCAAACTAATCAAATGCAGAGGGAGAACACACAAATTAATAAGATCAGAAATGAAAAGGGGTCATAACCACAGACACAGAGGAAATTCAGAGAATCATTAGATCTTTTTTTTTTCTCTCATGGTTTATTTTTTTTATATTTAAAAATTTCCATCTCCTTCACTCCTCCTCCCCCCTCCCTCCCCTCCTTCTCCCCCTTCCCTCCCCTCCTTCTCCCCCTTCCCTCCCCTACTTCTCCCCCTTCCCTCCCCTTCCCTCCACCCATACCTCCCTTCCCTCCCTCTCAAGGCCAAGGAGCCATCAGGGTTCCCCACTCAATGCTAAGACTAAGGTAATCCCAACTCCCCCCAGGTCCAGGAAGGTGATCGACCAAGTTGAGAAGGCTCCCACAGAGCCCGTCCATGCAGAAGAATCAGAGCCCAGAGCCATTGTCCTTTGCTTCTCAGTCAGCCCCCGCTGTTGGCCACATTCAGAGAGAGGGGTTTGGTCGCATGATCCATCAGTCCCATTCCAACTGGAGTTGGTGATCTCCCATTAGTTCTGTCCCACCGTCTCCATGAGTGAACGCACCCCTCTCGTTCCTGACTTTCTCCCTCATGTTCTCGCTCCTTCTGCTCCTCATCAGGACCTTGGGAGCTCAGTCCAGTGCTCCAATGTGGGGCTCAGTCACCTTCCCCATCTGTCGCCACCTGGAGGTTCCCTCACGGTCCTGACTTAATTTCTCATGTTCTCTCTCCTTCTGCTCCTCATCAGGACCTTGGGCGCTCAGTCCGGTGCTCCAATGTGGGGCTCTGTCATTTTCTTCATCTATCGTCAGGTGCAGGTTCTATGGTGATATGCAAGAAATTCATCAGTATGGCTATAGGAACTGGCCTTTTCAGGTTCCCTCTCCTCAGCTGCCCAAGGAACTAACTGGGGTTGTCTCCCTGGAAACCTGGGAACCCCTCTAGGGTCAAGTCTTTTGTCAACCCTCAGGTAGCTCCTTAAATTAAGATATATGCTTCCCTGCTCCCATATCCACCCTTCCTATATCACAAGCACCCCATTCCTCCGAACTCCTCCATTCTCCCCTTCACACATTTCTCTCCCCATCTTCCCTTGGCCCAGTCTCGCCCAACCCTCAAGTTCCCAATTTTGCCTGGCGATCGTGTCTACTTCCAATATCCAGGATGATTACTATATCTTTTTTTGGGAGTTCACCTTCTTATTATCTTCTCAAGGATCCCAAATTTATAGGCTCGATGTCCTTTAATTATTGCTACAAACCGGTTATGAGTGAGTACATCCCATATTCATCTTTTGGATCTGGGTTACCTCACTCAGAATAGTGTTTTCTATTTCCATCCATTTGCCTGCAAAATTCAAGATGTCATTGTTTTTTACCGCTGAGTAGTATTCTAGCATGTATATATTCCACAGTTTCTTCATCCATTCTTCCACTGAAGGGCATCTAGGTTGTTTCCAGGATCTGGCTATTACAAATAATGCTGCTATGAACATAGATGAGCATATGCTTTTGTTGTATGATTGGGCATCTCTTGGGTAGATTCCCAATAGTGGAATTGCTGGGTCCTGGGGTAGGTTGATCCCGAATTTCCTGAGAAATCTCCACACTGCTTTCCAAAGCCGTTGCACAAGTTTGCATTCCCACCAGCAATGGATGAGTGTACCCCTTACTCCACATCCTCTCCAGCAAAGGCTATCATTGGTGTTTTTGATTTTAGCCATTCTGACAGGTGTAAGATGGTATCTTAACGTTGTTTTGATTTGCATTTCCCTGATTGCTAAGGAGGTTGAGCATGCCCTTAAGTGTCTTTTGGCCTGTAGTGTGAAGCGGCGGGGCTGCGTCCCGCCGCCCAGTTCCCAGCAACCGGCTAACTTTATCCGAAATAATTACACGGAAACTGTTTTCATTTAAACACTGCCTGGCCCATAGTTTCAGCCTCTTATTGGTTAATTCTCACATCTTCCTTTAACCCATATTTAGTAATCTGGGTAGCACCACGAGTTGTGGCTTACCAGGAGAGATCTTAACCTGCGTCCATCTCGGAGAGGAGCAGCATGGAGACTCCTATGGCGACTCCCTGAAGCGTCTCTCCCACTCTACTTCCTTGTTCCCACAATTCTGTTCTGTCTACTCCACCTACCTAATTTTCTGTTCTTAAAGGGCCAAGGCAGTTTTCTTTATTAATTAACCAATGAAAGAAACATAGACAGATAACTCTCCTCCATCATTTCCCCTTTTTCTGTTTAAACAAAAAAGAAAGGCTTCAACTTTAACATAGCAAAATTACATATAACAAAACAGTTAACAAGCAAGTATTACAGTTACAATATTTAAATCTATTTTATCTTTTATCATAACTAAGGAAATCTATAACTATCTATTTATTCTTCAACTCCATCAAAGACTCCAGAAGGATATAATATTACCTAAGTAAACAAGTCATATGCAACTTTCAAACTCTAGAAATGACAGAGACAACTGGCTGCCTGGACAGTCACCCAAAGTTCCTCTGTACCGTTGGGGCATCCATCTTCGGCCTTCAGGCCCATAGTGTCCAGCAGACATCTCATTTGTGGACTTTTTACATAGACTAACTAAAGCTGTACAAATAGGGATATCTGACCCAGAGGCAAGGCAGGTAATAATTGAGTCCTTGGCTTATGAGAATGCCAATGTAGAGTGCAAAAGGGTATTGACGCCCCTAAAGATCAGATCAGCACCCCTGGAGGAATGGGTCTTACATACAATGAATATTGAATCGAATGAGCTTCACGCCCATCACGCCCATCACGCCGATAAGTGGGTAGAAGATGCCATTGCCAACGGTACAAGAAGATATCAGAATACCAAATGTTTTAATTGTGGCAGAATGGGACATATGAAACGGAATTGCAGACAAAGGACTTACAGAAATAATAATAATAATAATGCCTTTGCCAGGAATAACAGGAATAGAAGGCCTCAGCCTTCAGGGTTATGTAGGAGATGTGGGAAAGGCAGACACTGGGACAGCGAATGCAAATCATTAAGAGATAGGCAAGGAAATCCGCTGCAGGCGGGAAACGCCATGGGGGGCCTCTCGCAGGCCCCCATGGCGAATGTGGTCCAGTCATTTCCCGTTACAACGGAGAACATGCCTTGTCAGGACAATTAGAAATCCCCATGTCTGCTGTTGGAAGCGAAAATAGCCCAAGAGATGAATTACGTGTATTTTGGCAAACTTCTATAAGTGATCAAAGACCAAAGTTAAGAGTGTGTGTAAATGGCATTTTCATTACTGGCCTGCTGGACACAGGGGCGGATGTTAGTATCATTACTCCAGAATCTTGGCATCCGTATTGGCCACTACAGGATGTAAATGTTCGACTTTTGGGAATTGGGACCCTATCTCGAGTAAGGCAAAGCACTAGATGGGTCGAATGCATCGGTCCTGAGGGACAGATAGGAAAATTAAGGCCATATGTAGCTAATATTGCAGTAAATTTATGGGGTCGTGACCTATTGCAGCAATGGAATACTCAAATTAACATTCCTGCTGCCTCTAGAACATATATTTCTGAGGAAAACATCAAAAGGTATTACAGATGGCGAAAACCAGCCATTCGGGCTGTACAAGAACACAAGCCAATGGATGCCCCTCCAGAACCACCAACGGCCCTACCTCTAAAATGGTTGACTGAGAAACCGATATGGACAAAACAATGGCCTTTATCTGAGGAAAAGTTGCAAGCTTTAGAACAGCTAGTACAAGAGCAATTGGATGCTCAACATATAGAAGAATCTACCAGCCCTTGGAATTCTCCTGTATTTGTGGTTAAGAAAAAATCTGGTAAATGGAGAATGGTGACGGATCTCAGAGCTATAAACAGGATTATTCAACCTATGGGCTCTCTGCAATCTGGACTTCCTTTGCCTTCTTTATTACCAAAAGGATGGCCTCTCATAGTTATTGATTTAAAGGACTGTTTCTTCACAATACCTTTACAAGAAAAGGATAGAGAAAAGTTTGCCTTCACTGTGCCTACTTATAATAACTCTCAACCTACCAAGAGATACCAGTGGACCGTCCTCCCACAGGGCATGTTGAACTCTCCTACCCTGTGCCAATACTTTGTGAATCAACCATTACAAATAATACGCAAGATGTTTCCCAAATCCGTTGTTTATCATTATATCGATGACATATTATTGTCTGACTCAAACATGGATACCTTAGAGAAACTGTTTGAAGAGGTAAAAACAGTTCTACCTAAATGGGGATTACAGATTGCTCCCGAAAAAATTCAGAGAGGAGATTCTGTTGATTATCTAGGTTATAGAATAGGTTTGCAAAAAATTAAGACACAAAAGGCACAAATTAGGAGAGATCAGCTGCATACTCTTAATGACTTTCAAAGGTTGTTGGGAGACATTTCCAGCCTTCGACCGGCTGTTGGGATAACACCTGATATGATAGTTCACTTAAACAAAACCTTAGATGGGGAAAGAGACCTAAACAGTCCCAGAGAATTAACAGCTGAAGCAGAAAAAGAACTGACAATGATTGAAGAAAGATTGCAAGAAGCACATGTGGATAGGGTGAATCCAGAACTCAGTTGTATTCTCGTTATATTGCCTTCAAAAATTTCTCCTACAGGAATTCTAATGCAAAGAGATGATATTATTTTAGAGTGGCTATTTCTACCTCATAAGCCAAGTAAGAAATTAAAAACCTATGTGGAAAAGGTTTCTGAACTAATCATAAAAGGTAAATTGAGACTTCACCAACTAGCAGGCATAGACCCAGCAGAAATCATAGTGCCTTTCACCGCTGATGAGATACGAAAATTGTGGGAAGATAATGAACCATGGCAAAGAGCTTGTGCTAACTTTCTAGGAGAAATTAATAACAACTATCCAAAAAGCAAAAGGCTTAACTTTATAAAGAGAACTTCTTGGATTCTTCCTCGAATTGTCCGTGATGCTCCGATAACTGGAGCCCGCACGTTTTATACTGATGCTAATAAATCAGGGAAGGCAGGCTACAAATCAGAAGACTTGAGTAAGGTGGAACAAAGTCCTTATGATTCTGTCCAAAAGGCAGAGTTATTTGCCATTCTTATGGTGCTAAGGGATTTTAAGGAACCTCTTAACATTGTTACTGACTCACAATATGCAGAAAGAGTTATCTTACATATTGAAACTGCCGAATTCATACCTGATGATACTGAGCTAACCTCATTGTTTATCCAGGTACAAGAAATGATCAGGAACAGACTTTGCCCTATGTATATAACACACATCCGATCCCATACGGGTCTGCCAGGTCCTTTAGCACGTGGCAATGCAGATATTGATCAGCTATTGGTTGGTAGTGTGCTGCAGGCTTCCGAATTTCATGAAAAGCATCATGTCAATAGCAAAGGCTTGAAAAAAGAGTTTTCTATTACATGGCAACAAGCTAAGGAGATTGTAAAGAAATGCCCTACTTGCTCTTTCTATAACCAAGCACCACTGCCTGCAGGGACTAATCCAAAGGGCACCAAAAGGAATGAAATTTGGCAGATGGATGTGTTCCATTTTGCAGAATTTGGAAAATTAAAATATGTACATCATACCATTGACACTTATTCAGGATTCCAATGGGCAACTGCTTTAAGCTCAGAAAAGGCCGATTCAGTAATCACTCACTTATTAGAAGTCATGGCCATCATGGGTATACCTGCGCAAATAAAGACGGATAATGGTCCAGCTTATGTCTCTAGAAAAATGAAACGGTTTTTTGCCTATTACAATATTAAGCATGTTAC
Source organism: Arvicola amphibius (assembly GCF_903992535.2). NCBI lineage: Eukaryota > Metazoa > Chordata > Mammalia > Rodentia > Cricetidae > Arvicola > Arvicola amphibius. The sequence goes on from NW_024582320.1 coordinate 118,364, forward strand.
AGGCATACCCTACAATCCTACAGGTCAAGCAGTCATTGAAAGATCAAATAGGACGATAAAGGAAATGTTAAACAAGCAAAAGGGGGTGGAGAATACCCCCAGAAATAGATTACATAATGCTTTACTAACTTTGAATTTTCTCAACGCTAATGAAAAGGGGACAACGGCTGCAGAGAGACATTGGATAATGGAAAAGTCTGTTGAATTAAATCAACCAGTTTATTTCAAGGATGTGCTAACCTCACAATGGAAGCCAGGGGATGTGCTGCGTTGGGGAAGGGGTTTTGCTCTTGTCTCCACAGGAGAAGAAAAATCGTGGATACCATCAAAATTAATAAAGGTTCGGTTTGAAGAGGAAAAGCCCCTTGGAAAAGAAAAATAACAATTCATGCACAAGGATGGTGAACATACTGATGGTAAGAAACCTATAGTACGGGGGCAGGGTTCTTTTCTTATCCCCACAGGAAGACGCTCACCTGCAAAGGACCTGAGGGACCCTGCATACCTTGAATATTGATGAATTGGAACCAATTGCAACCCAACAAGGATCAGCATTAACATTGGGTAAGCTCGGTGAGTATAAAAAACAATTTTTGTATGTGTGTCAATATGCATTTCTTCATAGATATTCAGAGCTGGTTTCTTGGAGTTGGACTCTGGCCCAGTCCCTCTCCAATTCCAAGCTTGTTTATAAGAGATTTCTCAGAGTTTCTGTCTCAGGTTAGGAGTAAAATTATGAGACAGAATATTAATAACAATAATGTTGATAATGGTACCAATATATTTGCCTTCTTTGCCTTCATTCATATCTATGGTTGTTTTTAATGCACCTTTCATTGAAGATATGCACGTATACGTCTGTATGTGTCCTTGTAGATAATGCTTATCTCTCTCGCAACAAACAACAAAATTTTTTTTTCTTCAGTAATCTTTGCAGTTTCCAGGATGAAGACGGGGCCCCGCAACATCAACTCCAACTAGTTATTATGACGTCATGTTTTAGTAGCGCTAATATTTGGCCTGTTTTTTGGTACCAATTGCACAGAACACTTTTGAATGGTGCACATTTTTGACGACATTCTGGCCTCATTTAAAAAAAAAATTCAGAGGCTGAACACATTTTTCCTAGACGAAACGTTACCCTGGGTATTCTACCATCATTTGCTTTCACAGGAACCCCTGGGAAGAAAAGTCGCCCCTATGTCAGCTGGAAGCAATCTTGGATGACGACGCCCCCCTCCCAACAAAGTTTACCCTCAGACTTAGGGACACTAATTGGTGGCTGGTATAGGGTGGTCGGGTTGTGGAAGGCTTTATATGGACTCAGGGGTATAAATTATATGTATATCTATATGTATTAAAAAAAGGGGGGGGGGAGGGAGGGATTAACTGGTGATCTGAAGGAATAATTGATTTTTGTGAGTTATTGTTTTTCTTTTTTTAAAAAAAAAACTATATGAGTGTTGATTCTTGTATATTGATATATTGAACATTATATGAGAGTATGATACTACCTCTGTTTGAAACAATTGTTATATTGACATTGTTTACTATATTGCAATGTACATCTCTACCTCTGATATTATTTATGTAATGACATTGTTTACCATATTGCACTGTACATTTCTACCTCAGATATTATTTATGTAAGGACCCTGTTTACATTTGGAAATCATTGTCTTCATTTTTTGCACAGTTGTCTATTCTATTAGTCATACAGTTACATAAGTGTTGAGAATTATATGTTGGTCATATTTATATTTAGGACAATCAGGTTTTTTAGACACATAGAGGTTGTATTTAGTATAGATAGCATAATCTTCAACCTCTTTGAAGAACTGTAGAACATGGCCTTTAATCTAACTTACAGTTTTGTATTTATGAGACACAATCACTCCTGGCAACAATGCTCTACTCCCGAGAGAACGTTGAGCACCAAAGACGCTCCACTGGGAGTTTGTCTTCTACTTGGCAGAACTGGCCTTGGGGCAAAGAAAAGCCAATACCTCCATTACTGACTAAAGTACGAAATATCCATAAGTGGATAAAACAGAATTGTCTTATCTTGCCAAGACAGGATAGGATAGTTCTACTAAAGGTTCCTTGCCATTGTATAATGGTATGTCAGGTTTTTTCAGGCCTCAGCCAAAGTTGGTTGCCTCAACATTGCTATCAAGACTTCGTGTGGTTGCCCAGGTAGTCAATTGTCTCTGTCTTCTGTTGCACATTTTGGAAGTTTCTCGTTTGTGCTTCCTGGTTGCTTTGGTAAATTTACTCTCCTTCTCAGATCTTTGATGGGGTTGAAGATTAGATAATGGTAGCTACCTTCTAGATTATTTAGACTTCTCAAAGTAGAGTGATTAGAAAAATTCTTCGTTATATACTTCTCGCCTGATATTGTTTACTTTTTGTAATTTTATATGATCTGTTCCCATTGTATATAGTTGTATTTGGTTTCTGAATCTGTCTTATTTAGACAAAAAAGGGGAGATGTTGGGGCAGCTGGACCAATCCCTGCGTTCAGGGGCATGGCTGCTCCAGCGGGGTAGCATTGCCCTTTAAATAGGATTGGGGGCCGGAAGGCAGCCCCGTTCTTGGCGCTCGCCCGCGCTCTCCTTCTGCTCCGTTGGACCCTTGGTTCTGTGAGTTCCCTTATCTCCCTTTGTATTAAAATTGAGTAATTATAAAAGGACTATTTTTGGTTATTTCCAATCTTCGCCGCTTCATTGGCCATTCGAACTACTTCTGTTGAGAATTCTCTGTTCAGTTCGGTGCCCCATTTTTAATTGGGTTCATTAGCATTTTAAAGTCTAGTCTCTTGAGTTCCTTATATATTTTAGAGATCAGACCTTTGTCAGTTGCAGGGTTGGTGAAGATCTTTTCCCAGTCAGTAGGCTGCCTTTGTGTCTTAGTGACAATGTCCTTTGCTTTACAGAAGCTGCTCAACTTCAGGAGGTCCCATTTATTCAATGTTGCCCTTAATGTCCGTGCAGCTGGGGTTATGCGCAGGAAACGGTTCCCTGTGCCCATTTGTTGTAGAGTACTTCCCACTTTCTCCTCTATCAAGCTCAATGTGTTCAGATTAATATTGAGGTCTTTAATCCATTTGGACTTGAGTTTTGTGCATGGTGATAGATATGGATCTACTTTCATTCATGTACAGGTTGACATCCAGTTATGCCAGCACCATTTGTTGAAGATGCCCTCTTTCTTCCATTGTGTACTTTTGGCTCCTTTATCAAAAATCAGGTGTTTGTAGGTTTGTAGTCTTCTTTCTGTGCTTCTTTACCTTCTTTTACTTTTTCTTTACCTTCCTTACGTTCTCTTTACCTCCTTTGAGAACTTACTTACCTTCTCTACCTTCTTTTTTACCCTTTTTGACTTCTTTTTTATCATATTTACCTTCTTCTTTACTTTTTTTCCTACTTCTTTGCCTTCTTTACCTTTTTCTTTAACTTCTTTGACTTCTTTTTTACATTCTTTGACTTCTTCATCTTCTTTCTCTGCTTCTTTACCTTCTTTTACTTTTTCTTTACATTCTTTACCTTATTCTTTACCTTCTTTAACTTCTCTTTACCTCTTTGACATCTTATTTACCTTCTTTACCTTCTTTTTTACTTTTTTTGACTTCATTTTTTACCATATTTACGTACTTCTTTACCTTTTTTCCTACTTCTTTGCCTTCTTTACCTTCTTCTTACATTCTTTGACTTCTTCTTTTTCTCCTTTGACTTCTCCTTTACGTTCTTTGACTTCTTATTTACCTTCTTTGACTTCTTCTTTACCTTCTTTGAATTCTTCTTTACATTCATTGACTTCTTCTTTACCTTCTTTACCTTTTTCTTTACCTTCTTTACCTTCTTCTTTACGTTGTTTGACTTCTTTACCTTCTTCTGTAACTTCTTCTTTCCCTTCTTTGACTTCTTCTTTACTTTCTTTACTTTTTGACTTCTTCTTTACCTTCTTCTTTATGTAGCTAGACTTGTCCTTTACCTTCTTTACCTACATCTTTCCCATCGTTGACTTCTTCATTACCCTCTTTACGTTCTTCTTTACCTTTGTTACCTTTTTCTTAACCTTCTCTGACTTCTTCTTTACCTATTTTACCGTCTTCGGTACCTTCTTTGAATTCTTCTTTACCTTATTTACCTTCCTTACCTTCTTTATTACCTTCATTACCTTCTTCTTAACCTCCTTTGAATTCTTCTTCAGCTTTTTTGACTGCTTCTTTACCTTCTTTTACCTTTTCTTTACCTTCTTTACTTTATTCTTTACCTCTTTACCTTCTTTACTTGCATCTTTTCTTGTTTACCTTCTTCTTTACTTTCTTTACCTCCTTCTTAACTTATTTGACTGATTCTTTACGTTCTTTACCTTCTTCTTTACCTTTTTACCAATTTCTTTGCCTTCTTTCCTTCTTCTTTACAATTCTTTGGCTTCTTCTTTGCAATATTTGACTTCTTTACCTTTTTTGTCTTTTTTTTTTACTTTTTTATTTCTTGTTATTCTCCTTAGACTTCTTTTTTACCTTCTTTACCTTCTTCTTTACCTTCTTTGACTTCTTCTTTATATTTCTTTACCTTATTTTACTTCTTCGTTACATTCTTTACCTTCTTCTTTGCCTTCTTAAGCTCCTTTTTAACCTTCTTTGACTTCTTCTTTAACTTTTTACCTAATTCTTTACCTTCTTTACCTTCTTCTTTACCTTCTTTGACTTCTTTTTACCTTCTTTGACTTCTTCTTTAACTTTTTTGACTTCTTCTTTAGATACTTTGACTTCATCTTTTTCATCTTTGACTTTTTTATTTTCCTTGTTTACCTTCTTCTTTACCTACTTTGACTTATTCTTTACCTTCTTAAATTTCCTCTTTACATCCTTTGACTTCTTCTTTACCTTCTTTACCTTCTTTTACTTTTTAAATACTTCCTTAACCCTCTCCTTTACATTCTTTACCTTCTTATTTACCTTCATTACCTACATCTTTACCTTCTTTGACTTCTTCGACTACTTCTTTTCCTTCTATACCTTCTTCTATAAGTTCTTTACCTTCTTCTTTTTCTTTTTAGACTTCTCTACTGTTCTTTATCTTCATCTTTACCTCCTTCTACTTCATTTTTACCATCTTTACCTTTCTTTTCCTTCTTTGACTGCTTCTTTACCTTCTATGACTTGTTCTTTACGTTCTTTGATTTCTTCTTTACCTACTTTGACTTCTTCTTTACCTTCTTTGACTACTGCTTTACCGTCTTTGTGTTTTTCTTTACCTACTTTACCAACTTCTTTACCTTCTCAACCTACATATTTAACTTCTTTGACTTCTTCTTTTCCTTCGTTGACTTCTTTTTTCCTTGTTTACCTTCTTCTTTACCTTCTTTGACTTCTTCTTTAAGTTCTTTGACTTCTTCTTTACCTTCTTTGAACTCTTCTTTACCTTTTTGACTTCTTCTTTACCTTATTCATTACCTTCTATGACTTCTTCTTTACCTTCTTTACCTTCTTCTTTATCTTCTTTACCTTATACTTTACCTTCTTTGACTGCTTCTATACCTTTTTTATCTGCTCGTTTACCTTTTCTGACTTCTTCTTTACCTTCTTTGACTTCCTCTTTACGTTTTTGACTTCTACTCTACGTTATTCTTTATCTACTTTGAATTCATTTTACCTTTATGACTTCTTCTTGACCTTCTTTACCTTCTTCTTTTTCTTCTGTACCTTTTTCTTTACCTTCTTTGACTTCTTCTACACCTTCTTTACCTGCTTCTTTACCTTCTTTGACTTCTTCTTTACCTTCTTTGACTTCTTCTTTACGTTTTTTACTTCTACCTTACCTTCTTCTTTATCTACTTTGACGTTTTCTTTTCCTTTTCTACTTATTCTTTAAGTTCTTTGACTTCTTCTTTACCTTCTTTACCATTCTTCTTTACCTTTTCACCTAGTTCTTTGAATTCTTTACCTTCTTCTTTTCATTCTTTGAATTCTTCTTTACCTTCTCTGACTTTTCCTTTACCTTCTTTGAGGTCTTTTTTACCTTCTTTGACTTCTTCTTTACCTTCTTCTTAACCTACTTTGATTTCTCCTTTAACTTCTTTGATTTCTTCTTCAACTTCTTTGACTGCTTCTTTACCTTCTTTTACTTTTTCTTTACCTTCTTTACCTTATTCTTTATCTTCTTTACCTTCTCTTTACCTCCTTTGACATCATCTTTACATTCTTTACCTTCTTTTTTACCTTCTTTGAGTTCTTTTTACCATATTTACCTTCTTCTTTACCTTTTTTCCTATTTCTTTGCCTTCTTTACCTTCTTTTTTACCTTCTTTGACTTCTACCTTACCCTCTTCTTTACCGTCTTTGAATTCTTCTTTAGCTTTTTGACTCCTTCTTTACCTTATTCATTACCTTCTATGACTTCTTCTTTACATCCTTTACCTTCTTTACCTTCTTCTTACCTTTTTACCTTATTTTTTACCTACTTTGACTTCTTCTATACCTTCTTTACCTGCTTTTTACCTTCTTTGACTTCTTTACCTTCTTTGACTTGTTCTTTTCGTTTTTGACTTCTACTTTTCCTTCTTCTTTATCTACTTAGACTTCTTTGTTACCTTCTTTGACTTCTTCTCTAAGTTCTTTGAATTCATCATTACCTTCTTTACCTTCTTTGACATCTTTTTACCATATTTACCTTCTTCTTTTCCTTTTTTCCTACTTCTTTGCCTTCTTTACCTTTTTCTTTACCTTCTTTGACTTCTTCTTTAACTTTTTTGACTTCTTCTTTACATGCTTTGACTTCTTTTTCTTCTTTGACTTTTTTATTTTCCTTGTTTACCTTCTTCTTTACCTACTTTGACTTATTCTTTACCTTCTTAAATTTCCTCTTTACATCCTTTGACTTCTTCTTTACCTTCTTTTACTTTTTAATTACTTTCTTAACCTTCTCCTTTACATTCTTTACCTTCTTATTTACCTTCATTACCTACATCTTTACCTTCTTTGACTTCTTCGACTACTTCTTTTCCTTCGTTGACTTCATTTTTACCTTGTTTACCTTCTTCTTTTCCTTTTTTCCTACTTCTTTGCCTTCTTTACCTTTTTCTTTATCTTCTTTGACTTCTTCTTTATATTCTTCTTTACCTTCTTAGACTTCTTCGTTACAATCTTTACCTTCTTCTTTACCTTCTTTACCTCCTTCTTTACCTTCTTTAACTTCTTTTTTACCTTTTTACCTAATTCTTTACCTTCTTCACCTTCTTCTTTAACTTCTTTGACTTCTTCTTTACGTTTTTTGACTTCTTTAACTTTTTTGACTTCTTTTTTACGTACTTTGACTTCTTTTTCTTCTTTGACTTCCTTATTTTCCTTGTTTACCTTCTTCTTTACCTTCTTTGACTTATTCTTTACCGTCTTCTTTACCTTCTTTGACTTCCTCGTTACATCCTTTGACTTCTTCTTTACTTTCTTTACCTTCTTTTACTTTTTATTTATCTTCTTTACCTTCTTCTTTACATTCTTTACCGTCTTATTTACCTCCTTTGACTTCTTCGACTATTTATTTTCCTTCTATACCTTCTTCTATACATTCTTTACCTTCTTTTTCTTTTTAGACTTCTTCTCTACTGTTCTTTATCTTCATCTTTACCTCCTTTTACTTCTTTTTTACCTTGTTTACCTAATGCTTTTGGTTCTTTGACTGCTTCTTTACCTTCTTTGACTTCTCCTTTACCTTCTTTGACTTCTTTTTTACCTTCTTTACCTTTTTCTTTTTCTTCTTTGACTGCTTCTTTACCTTCTTTGACTTCTTCTTTACCTTCTTAGACTTCTTCGTTACAATCTTTACCTTCTTCTTTACCTACTTTTCCTCCTTCTTTACCTTCTTTAACTTCTTGTTTACCTTTTTACCTAATTCTTTACCGTCTTCACCTTCTTCTTTACCTTCTTTGACTTCTTCTTTACGTTTTTTGACTTCTTTAACTTTTTTTAACTTCTTTTTTTATTTACTTTGACTTCTTCTTTTTCTTCTTTGACTTCCTTATTTTCCTTGTTTACCTTCTTCTTTACATTCTTTGACTTCTATTTTATCTTCTTTTCCTTCTTTACCTTCCTCTTTACCTTTTTTACCTGCTTTTTTACCTTCTTTGACTTCTTCTTTACCTTCTTTGACTTCTTCTTCATCTTCTTTGACTGCTTCTTTACCTTCTTTTATTTTTTCTTTACCTTCGTTACCTTATTCTTTAACTTTTTTACCTCCTTCAATACATTCTTTGTCTTCTTCTTTACCTTCTTTCTTTCTTCTTTATCTTCTTTCCCTTCTTCTTTATCTTCTTTCCCTTCTTCTTTACCGTCTTTACCTTCTTCTTTACCTTCTTTACCTACTGCTTTGCCTCTTTGACTTCTTTACCTTCTTTCCATTCTTTGACTTCTTTTTTACCTTCCACTTTACCTTCTTTTTCTTCTTTTTTACGTTCTTTTCCTTCCTTACCTTCTTCTTTACCTTCTTCTTTATCTTCTTTACCTTCTTTACCTTCTTCTTTACCTTCTTGGACTTCTTCTTTACCTGAGTTACCTTCTTTTCTTCTTCTTTAACTTCGTTACCTTCTTTTTACATTCTGTGACTTATTTTTTTTTACCATCTTTACCTTCTAATTTACATTCCTTGACTTCTTCTTTACCTCCTTTACATTCTTTACCTTCTTCTTGATCTTCTTTAACTTTTGTTACCTGCTTTGTCTTCGTCTTTACTTCTTTGACTTCTTTACCATTTTTGACTTCTTCTTTCCCTTCTTTGAGTTCTTCACTTTTTTTGACTCCTTGTTTACCTTCTTTGGCTATTTCTTTACCTTCTTTACCAACTTCTTTACCTTCTTTCCTTTCTTCTTTACCTCATTTGATTTCTTTTTTACCTTCTTGGTTACCTTCTGTGACTTCTTCTTTTCCTTTTGACATCTTTACCTTCTTTACCTTTTCTTTACCTTCTTTGACTTCTACTTCTTCTTTTCCTTCCTTACCTTCTTCTTTACCTTCTTTACCCTCTTCTTGACCTTGTTTGACTTCTTCTTACCTTCTTTGACTACTACTATACCTTTTTTGATTTTTCTTTACCTACTTTACCAACTTCTTACCTTCTTTACCTACATATTTAACTTCTTTGACTTCTTTACAATCTTTGCATTCTTCTTTACCTTCTTTGACTTCTTCTTTACCTTCTTTGACTACTTCTTTATCTTCTTTCACTTCTTTACCTACTTTGACTTCTTCTTTACCTTCTTTGACTTCTAATTTACCTCCTTCTTTACCTTTTTTGACTTCTTCTTTACCTTCCTTGACTTCTTCTTTAAGTTCCTTGACATCTTCTTTACCTCTTTGACATCTTCTTTACCTTTTTGAATACTTCTTTACCTTATTCATTACCTTCTATGACTTCTTCTTTACCTTCTTTACCTTCTTTACCTTCTTCATAACTTCTTTAACTTCTTCTTTACCTTTTTTGAAATCTTCTTTACCTTCGTTGACTTTTTTTTTTACGTTTTTGAGTTCTACTTTACTTTCTTCTTATCTACTTTGCCTTCTTCTTTACCTTATTGACTTCTTTTTACCATCTTTACCTTCTTCTTTACCTTTTTACCTACTTCTTTTCCTTCTTTACCTTCTTCTTTACATTCTTTGACTTCTTCTTTACCTTCATTTTTTTTTGGTTTTTCGAGACAGGGTTTCCCTGTAGTTTCTAGATCCTGTCCTGGAACTAGCTCTTGTAGACCAGGCTGGCCTCGAACTCATAGATCCGCCTACCTCTGCCTCCCGAGTGCTGGGGTTAAAGGCGTGCGCCACTACCGCCCGGCTTATTTACCTTGTTTATCTTCTTCTTTACCTTCTTTGACTTCTTCTTTACCTTCTTTGACTTCTCCTTCAGCTTCTTTGACTGCTTCTTTACCTTCTTTTACTTTTTCTTTACATTCTTTACATTATTCTTTACCTTCTTTACCTTCTTCTTTACATTATTTGAATTCTTCTTTACCTTCTTTTCCTTTTTTACCTTCCTCTTTAACTTTTTTACCAGCTTTTTTTACCTTCGTTGACTTCTTCTTTACCTTCTTTGACTTCTTCTTCAGCTTCTTTGATTACTTCTTTACCTTCTTTTATTTTTTCTTTCCCTTCTTTACATTATTCTTTACCTTCTTCAATACATTCTTTGACTTCTTCTTTACCTTCTTTACTTTCGTTTTTGTTTGGTTACCTTTTTTTTTTACTTTCTTTACCTTTCTCTTTAGCTTCTTTGAATTCTTTTTACCTTCTTTACCTTCTTCTTTACCTTTTTACCTACTTCTTTGCCTTCTTTACCTTCTTCTTTACATTCTTTAACTTCTTCTTTAACTTCTTTGACTTCTTTCCATTCTTTGCATTCTTCTTTACCTTCTTTGACTTCTTTATATTCTTACTTTCTTTTACCTCTTCGTTACCTTCCTCTTTAACTTCTTTACTTCCATCTCTACTTTATTTGACTACTTTTTTACCTTTTTACCTTATTCTTTACATTCTTTACCTTCTTCTTTAACTTCTTTGACTTCTTCTTTACCTTCTTTGACTTCTTTACATTCTTTGATTTCTTCTTTACCTACTTTGACTTTTTCTTTTTCTTCTTTGGCTTCTTTTTTCCTTGTTTACCTTCTTCTTTACCTTGTTGACTTATTATTTACAATCTCCATTAACTTCTTTGACTTCTTCTTTAACTTCTTTTCCTTCTTTAACTTGTTCTTTACTTTTTTTACCTCCTTTTTTACCTTCTCTGACTTCTTCTTTACATTCTTTACCTGCCTTTTTACCCTCTTTGACTTCTTCTTTATTCTTTGACTTCTTTCCATTTTTAACTTCTTCTTTGCCTTCTTTGAGTTCTTCTTCACTTTCTTTGACTTCTACTTTACCTTCTTTGACTTTTTCTTTACCTTCTTTACCAACTTCTTTACCTTCTTTCCTTTGTTCTTTACCTTATTTGATTTCCTTTTTACCTTCTTGGTTACCTTGTGTGACTTCTTCTTTACCTTTGGACATCTTCTTTACCTTGTTTACCTCCTATGACTTCTTCTCCTTCTTCTTTTCCTTCTTTACCTTCTTTTTTACCTTCTTTACCCCCTTCTTCACCTTATTTAACTTTTTCTTTACATTCTTTGAGTACTTCTATACCTTTTTTGATTTTTCTTTACCTATTTTACTAACTTCTTAACTTCTTTACCTACATATTTAACTTCTTTGACTTCTTTACCATTTTGCCTTCTTTTTTACCTTCTTTGACTTCTTCTTTAACTCCTTTGACTACTTCTTTACATTCTTTCACTTCTTCTTTACCTACTTTTACTTCTTCTTCTCCTTCTTTGACTTCTTTTTACATTGTTTAACTTCTTTTTTACCATCTTTACCTCCTTCTTTATCTTCTTTGATTTTTCTTAACCTTCTTTACCTTCTTCTTACTATCTTTACCTTCATCTTACCTTTTTTGACTTCTTCTTTACCTTCTTTACCTTATTCTTTACCTTCTTTACCTTCTTCTTTACCTTCTTTTACTTTTTTGTTACTGTTTTTTAACTTCTTCTTTACCTCCTTTGACTTTTTTATTTTCTTTACCTTTTTCTTTACCTTCTTTGACTTCGTTTTACCTTTTTTACCTTCTTCTTTACCTTTTTACCTACTTCTTTGCCCAAAATTTCCTGAGAAATTTTGGGCAAATATCCCAAATTTCCTGAGAAACCTCCACACTGCTTTCCAAAGTGGTTGCACAAGTTTGCATTCCTACCAGCAATGGATGAGTGTACGCCTTACTCTTTACCTTCCTTCCCTCCTTCTTTACCTTCTTCTTACCTTCTATGACTTCTTCTTTACCTTCTATGACTTCTTCTTTACCTTCTTCTTTAGCTTCTTTACTTTTTTCTTTACCTTCTTTGACTTCTTCTTTACCTTCTTTTACTTCTTCTTTACATTCTTTTACTTTTTCTTGACCTTATTTACCTTCTTCTTTAAATTCTTTGACCTCTTTTTTACCTTCTTTACCTTTTACTTTACCTTATTTGACTACTTCTTTACATTCTTTACCTTCTTTACCGTCTTTATCTTCTACTTTACCTTCTTTGGCTTCTTCTTTACCTTCTTTACTTTCTTCTTTACCTTCAGAGACTTCTTCTTTACCGTCTATAACTTCCTCTTTACGTTCATGGACCTCTTCTTTACCGTCTTTACTTTCTTCTTTACTTCTGTTACCTTCTTCTTAACCTTCTTTGACTTCTTCTGTACCTTCTTTACATTCTTCTTTACCTTTTTCACCTTTCTTTACATTCTTTGACTTCTTTTTTACCTTCTTTACATTATACTTTACCTTCTTTGACTTCTTCTTTACATTCTTTACCTTCTTGACTTTCTTTATCTTCTTTACCTTCTTTGACTTTTTTACATTCTTCTTTACGTTCTTTGACTTCTCCTTTACTTTCTTGACCTTCTTATTTACATTCTTTGACTTCCTTTTTACCTTCTTTACCTTCTACTTTACCTTCTTTGAAATTTTCTTTACCTTCTCTTCATTTTTCTTTACATTCTTTAACTATTTTACCTTCTTTACCTTATATTTTACCTTCTTTGACTTCTTCATTACGTACTTCTTTACCTTCTTCTTTACCTTCTTATTTACACTCTTTGACTTCTTTTTTAACTTCTTTACCTTCCAGTTTATCTTATTTGACTTCTTCTTTACCTTCTTTACCTTTTTTTTTACCTCGTTTACCTTCTTCTTTACCTTCTTTACCTACTTCTTTAACTTCTTTACCTCCTTCTTTTTTCTTTACCTTCTTTACCTTCTTTGACAAATTCTTTACCCTCTTTACCTTCTTCTTTACTTTCCTTGACATCTTTACCTTATTCTTGACATTCTTTTCTTTCTTCTTTACCTCTTTGACTTATTCTTTACCTTCTTTGACTTCTAATGTACCTTCTTCTTTACATTCTTTGACTTCTGTAACTTCTTTGACTTTCTTTACCTTCTTTACCTTCTTCTTACCTTGTTTGACTTCTTTTCTATTCTTTACCTTCTTTTTAACCTTCTTTACCTTCTTCTTTACCTTCTTTACCTTCATTTTACCTTCTTTACCTCCTTCTTTACCTTCTGTGACTTCTTCTTTACCGATTAACTTTCTTTTTACCTTCTCTACCTGCTACTCTACCTTCTTTACCTTTTACTTTTTTAAAGAAGGCAAAGAAGGTAAAGAATAAGGTAAAGAAGGTAAAGAAGAAGTCAAAGACCTTCTTTACCTTCTTCTTTAACTTCTTTGACTTCTTCTTTACCTTCTTTACCTTATTCGTTACCTTCTTTGACTCCTTCTTTACTTTTTTGACCTATTCTTTACCTCCTTTGACTCCTTCTTTACTTTTTGGACTTCTTCTTTACCTCTGACTTCTTTTTACCTTCTTTTCCTCCTTCTTTACCTTCTATGACTTCTTCCTTAACTTTTTACCTCATTCTTTACCTTCTTTACTTTCTTCTTGACCTTCTTTTACTTCTTCTTTAACTTCTTTGACTTTCTTTCCATTCTTTGACTTCTTCTTTACCTTCTTTTACTCCTTCTTTACTTTTTTCACTTCTTCTTTACCTTCTTTGACTTCTTTTTTTCGTTCTTTACGTCCTACTTTACCGTTTTGACTTCTTCTTTAACTTTTTACATTATTCTTTACATTATTTCCTTCTTCTTTACCTTCTTTGACGTTTTTTTACCTTCTTTGACTTCTTCTTTACCTACTTTCTTCTTCTTTTCCTTCTTTGCCTTCTTTTTTACCGTGCTTACCTTCTCCTTTACCTTTTTTAACTTCTTTAACTTCTATGACTTCCTCTTTCCCTTCTTTACCTCCTTTTACTTTTTAATTACCTTCTTTACCTTCTTATTTACCTTTTTTTCATGGTTTATATTTTTTATATTTAAAAATTTCCGTCTCCTCCCCTCCTCCTCCCCCTTCCCTCCCCTCTTCCTTCCCATTCCCTCCCGTCCTTCTTCCCCTTCCCTCCCCTCCCATCCACCATACCTCCCCTCCCTCCCTCTCAAGGCCAAGGAGCCATCAGAGTTCCCTACTGTATGCTAAGACCAAGGTCCTCCCAACTCCCCCCAGGTCCAGGAAGGTGATCAACCAAGATCTTCTTTATCTTATCTGATTTCCTTTTTACCTTCTTTGACTTTTTTACCTTCTTTACCTTCTTCTTTAACTTCTTAACTTTCTTTACCTTGTTCTTTACCTACTTTACCTTCTTCCTTTACCTTCTTTGACTTCTTCTTTACCTTCTTTACCTTCTTCTTTACCATCTTTACCTTCTTCTTTCCCTTCTTTACCTTCTTCTTTATGTTCTTTTACTTTTTCTTTACCTGCTTTGCCTTCATCTTTCCCTTCTTTACCTATTTTCTTTACCTTCTTACCTTCTTCTTTACCTTCTTTGACTTCTTCTTTACATTTTTTACCTTCTTCTGAACCTTCTTTACCTTCTTCTTTACATTCTTTGACTTCGTCGACTTCTTCTTACCTACTTTACCTACTTTTTTACCTTCGTTAATTTCTTCTTGATCTTCTTTGACTTCTTATTTACATTCTTTGACTTCTTCTTCACTTTCTTTACCTTTCTTCTTTACCTTCTTTAACTTCTCCTTTACCTTCCTTGACTTATTCTCTACCTTCTTTGACTTTTTCTTTAACTTCTTTACCTTCTTCTTTACCTTATTTCCCTTCTTCTTTACCTTCTTTGCCTTCTTTCCATTCTACTTTACCTTCCTTGTCTTTTTCCTTACCTTTTTTACCTACTTTACATTCTTATATACCTTCTTCTTTACCTTCTTTGACTTCTTCTTCATCTTCTTTATATTCTTCTTTACATTATCTGACTTCTTCTTTACCTTCTTTACCTCTTTGACTTTTTTACCTTCTTTACCTTCTTCTTTAACTTCTTAACTTTCTTTACCTTGTTCTTTCCCTACTTTACCTTCTTCTTTACATTCTTTAACTTCTTCTTTACCTTCTTTGACTTCTTCTTAATATTCTTTACAATCTTCTTTACCTTCGTTGACTACTTCTTTACCTACTTTTTTTTACCTTCTTTAACTTCTTCTTGACCTTCTTTGACTTCTTATTTACATTCTTTGACTTCTTCTTCACATTCTTTACCTTCTACTTTACCTTCTTTTTAACGTTTTTACCTTTTTCTTTACCTTATTTGACTTATTCTTTACCTTTTTTGACTTCTTCTATACCTACTTTGACATCTTCTTCACGTTCTTTATCTTCTTCTTTACCTTATCTGACTTCTTCTTTACCTTCCTTACCTTCTTTGACTTTTTTACCTTCTTACCTTCTTCTTTAACTTCTGAACTTCTTTACCTTGCTGTTTAACTTCTTAACTTTCTTTATTTTGTTATTTACCTTCTTTGACTTAATCTTTACCTTCTTTACCTACTTCTTTACCATCTTTACCTTCTTCTTTCCCTTCTTTACCTTCTTCTTTATGTTCTTTTACTTTTTCTTTACCTGCTTTGCCTTCATCTTTCCCTTCTTTACCTTTTTCTTTACCTTCTTACCTTCTTCTTTACCTTCTTTGACTTCTTACTTTACATTTTTTACCTTCTTCTGAACCTTCTTTACCTTCTTCTTTACATTCTTTGACTTCGTCGACTTCTTCTTACCTACTTTACCTACTTTTTTACCTTCGTTAACTTCTT